>NW_016157356.1:115123-120795 GCF_001687245.7 Rhagoletis zephyria | reverse complement strand
CACTTCTAAGCAAGTTAGGATTTTCTGCTTTTCACCACGTGAAAAAGCATCTCATCTTCCATCCGAATCAACCAAAAAGTGAAAATTGATTTTTTGACACCTAAGCCCCCTTTCCGTAGACCAGGTCACATATACTCCTATGCCCATTAGAAAAAACTTGCTCGTCAATTAGTTCTTCCACTCACTTACTCTGAGGTGGTTTATAGCAAGCTTGATTCTAGGTCATTTCATAAAATTGATACCTTATTCAATCATATTACGCGTTATGTTTATGGAATACGAAAGTTTGACCACATATCTGCTTGGAGATGTAGCTTATTGGGCTGCGAGTTAACCGATTATTTAAAAGTTAGAAATTGCATATTTCTCTTAAGGCTGTTATCTACAAAGACTCTGCTTTACTTATATAAAAAATTAATCTTTCCTAAGTCTGAACGCTCTTATGATTTAATTGTACCTCAGTTTAACTATAAAAACTCTACTAGGCTGTTTTTTGTCAATGCTATGTGAGTGTGGAACTCTAGTCCTGCCACTATTAGGAGCACACTCAACAAAAGAAACTACAAGAATGTATTATATAATTACTTTTCTAAAACTTGATTACCCATCTCAAATTAACTAAGTTCTGTGCTGACCTACGAGTCTGCGTAATTTTTAAGGTGCACCAGTCTGTTTTTCCTTTTGGGTTTGTTTTGTTTGTTTAATATCTCTATTTCATTGTTTAATTTATAATTTATGTTGTTATGCCTCGTTGTTGTACTAAAAAAGATGTTTGTAAATCTTATTGTACTAATGCTTCAAATTGAAATAAATTGGAATTGAAATTCCAGATTCGTAATCAGCGAACTTAAGAACCCCCGACTGTAAAGTTTTAAGCGAATCTAAGTGATTAAATATTTTTATTTTTGTTATATTGGGTCCGCCATTTTGAATCTTGCAAATCGGACTTAGATTCGTAATTAGCGAACCTAAAAACATTAAAATATGTCATAAACCAACACATGAGCACAGTAATGACGTCATTTTAAACTTTAGATTCTGCCTCTTTATGCCGTCCATTGTACTATTTTCGTGTCCCTTTTAATCTGTTTTAAATCTTCACGATTTACGAATAAACCTAAGCAGATTGTTGGGAGTCAAAGAGCTCAGGTGTTCGTCTCTCTACACATCGCGGTCAAATGCCTCATACCTAATTCTTGCAAAGCACAAAAAGTTTTCCACCGTCTCTTCTTTTTCAAGGCAGGATGGGCAAATGGAGTCGTCATGTACGCCTATCACAGTCAGAAGTTTGTGCCAAGTGAAGACCAGTCAGCAGTCCACAGTTGTCTGCAATCCCATCAATGAAAGCAAGTAACCTTTGGAGATTGAATGCAACATGAAGTTTGCCCACCTGCAGCCCCTCTATGCCTCCCAGTCATTTCTGAGCGAAGAATTCACCTACTTTCTGATGGTGGATTCGATGGCCGAAGGTAGGAGTGCTATAATTAGTTGCAGACGGAGGAATGCTTGTTTGAGCCAACTCAGGCCAATTGGTCAGATGTCTCATTTCCAGGTATTCCCGAGTGACCTAGCACCCAGATTAAAGAAAGCTCGTTATGTTACCAACATAATTTAGTCGAGGCTTTCATTGTCGAACTAGTTTGGAAGTAGTTAGAGCGCAGGCCAATGCCTTAAGAGCAGCTTGGCTGTCACTGTAACGTAATCCATGGCCTTGAGGATTGCAAATATTAACAAACAAAAAATTATTTACTTATAAAAATTAACTCAAACTAATTTGTTCGGTATATTATGGGTTTATTCGAAAGAACACATATTCCCATTAGTTATGGAACCCGATTTCATTATGTGACTGTCTTCCCAGTAGCGCATCTTGTTAACCAAGCTCTCCAAGACCTTGTTGATGGTTTCTGGCTCTATCATAAGAAATGCCCGACATACGCCTTAAGTGTATGAATCGTTAATGGATTGTTCGCATTATATCGGTCGTTCATGGCATGGCCCAAAAAAGTCTAAGGGCGTGGAATCGCGGCTCCGAGGGGGCCAATTGACTTCATCGAGACAGCTGATAACACAATTACCGAACGTTATCGCTCAAAATAAAAATCGAATAGATGGCAACCCTAACAAAAAATATTTTCAAACTAAATTTTTATTAAAACTCTTTCTTTTGCCACTCATATTTTAATATTTCATTAAAGTTGTGTAAAAGCTAAATAAATTAGGCTTTTCAAACAGGTGGCAACCTTCTGCGAAGCATTTTCAAACTGAAATCTTTTAAAGCTCTTTCGTCTGATACTTACATACATAATTCAATTACCTGAAGAATTAAATTGAATTAAATTTTTTTATCACCTGGCAACTCTCCTAAACAGTTCAGATATAAATCCTTCTCAAAACCATGAACGATCGAATCGCCTCTTTTAGTAATTTATTTAACTTAATAATTCATTTTAATTTAAAATTTTCAACAGCTGGCTAGTCTCTTCAAACCATCAAACAAAATTTTGACGTTTAAACTGAAGATTTCTTAGCACTCCTTGGTTTAACATCCATATTTTAATACTGCGTATAACTAAATTCGGCTTTTCAAAACATTTTCAAATTACTACCTTTTTAAACTCCTTTAGTTTGGACCCCTGTGGGGGAACATTTTGTAAATTACCTATGTAATTTCCCTGTTTAAAATTTAATTTAATTGTTTAAATAGGGACAACACTCTCACAGTTAAGTTAAGAAGCAAAGCTTTTAATAACCATTTTGGCTGATACCGTGGCAACTCTTTTCAAAAAGTAAATCCTCATTGCACATCTGCAACCAAGCCTTTTAATTTGACATCTCATTTTTGAAAATCGAGCGAAGGATGGGGATATGATGGTATTGTTTATAAATAATCTCAACTTGATTTTTTAAAAGGTGGCCCTTCTTTCCGGAAAGTAAAAGCGTACTGCACATCTACATATCAAGCCCTTTAATTTGATACCCCATTTTTGAAAATCAAACGAATGGTTCAGATCTGATGACCTGGCCAAAAAGTCCTTTCGCATATTATATATATAGATATAGTTAAATTCGGCTTTTTAAACAGGTGGCAGCCCTTTTGAAAAGTAGTTTCGCGCTAGGATATTCTTCGTCTAACATTGCGATACATATTTTCATCAACTGATGAATTAAGTTGAATTATATTAATTAAACATGTGGCAACTCCGCTAAATTCAGAAATAAAGATTTTTCCACCGCCCTTCGATTGATACCCATATTTTAATAATTCATTTATCTTATTTATTAATTTGAATTTAATTTGTAAACAGGTGGCAACCCTCTTCCAACACCTCAAAAATATTTTGTGAGTTCAAACTAAAANATTTCATTAAAGTTGTGTAAAAGCTAAATAAATTAGGCTTTTCAAACAGGTGGCAACCTTCTGCGAAGCATTTTCAAACTGAAATCTTTTAAAGCTCTTTCGTCTGATACTTACATACATAATTCAATTACCTGAAGAATTAAATTGAATTAAATTTTTTTATCACCTGGCAACTCTCCTAAACAGTTCAGATATAAATCCTTCTCAAAACCATGAACGATCGAATCGCCTCTTTTAGTAATTTATTTAACTTAATAATTCATTTTAATTTAAAATTTTCAACAGCTGGCTAGTCTCTTCAAACCATCAAACAAAATTTTGACGTTTAAACTGAAGATTTCTTAGCACTCCTTGGTTTAACATCCATATTTTAATACTGCGTATAACTAAATTCGGCTTTTCAAAACATTTTCAAATTACTACCTTTTTAAACTCCTTTAGTTTGGACCCCTGTGGGGGAACATTTTGTAAATTACCTATGTAATTTCCCTGTTTAAAATTTAATTTAATTGTTTAAATAGGGACAACACTCTCACAGTTAAGTTAAGAAGCAAAGCTTTTAATAACCATTTTGGCTGATACCGTGGCAACTCTTTTCAAAAAGTAAATCCTCATTGCACATCTGCAACCAAGCCTTTTAATTTGACATCTCATTTTTGAAAATCGAGCGAAGGATGGGGATATGATGGTATTGTTTATAAATAATCTCAACTTGATTTTTTAAAAGGTGGCCCTTCTTTCCGGAAAGTAAAAGCGTACTGCACATCTACATATCAAGCCCTTTAATTTGATACCCCATTTTTGAAAATCAAACGAATGGTTCAGATCTGATGACCTGGCCAAAAAGTCCTTTCGCATATTATATATATAGATATAGTTAAATTCGGCTTTTTAAACAGGTGGCAGCCCTTTTGAAAAGTAGTTTCGCGCTAGGATATTCTTCGTCTAACATTGCGATACATATTTTCATCAACTGATGAATTAAGTTGAATTATATTAATTAAACATGTGGCAACTCCGCTAAATTCAGAAATAAAGATTTTTCCACCGCCCTTCGATTGATACCCATATTTTAATAATTCATTTATCTTATTTATTAATTTGAATTTAATTTGTAAACAGGTGGCAACCCTCTTCCAACACCTCAAAAATATTTTGTGAGTTCAAACTAAAATCTTCTTAATATTGTTTCGTTTCACATTATTATTTTGACATTTCATTTAACTTCTTGATAAGTTAATTAAATTCAACATTGCAAGCAGGTGGCAACCCTCTTAAAACTATTTTCAAACGGCCACCTTCTGAAGCCCCTTTCGTTATGCGCCCATATGTTGAAACATATTTCTCCTAATTAATTTTCTTAATTCAAATTGAATTTAATTTTTTAAACAGGTGGCAACCCTCCTAAAGTTAAGTTAAGAAACAAATATTTTCAAAACACTTTCCACTGATACCCGTTATGTAATAATTGATTTTTTTTAGATAATTTGAATAACATTTTTTAAAAGGTGGCAGCTCTTTTCAAAATTGTAAAACCTTGCATTACTGCTTTCCAAGAGTTTTAATTTGGCACCTTATTGTGGAAAATCAAACGAACGGTGCTGTTATGACGGCATTGCTTATTATATAGTTTTTATTGAATTGTTCTACAGGTGGCAACCTTTCCTTTCGAAAAAAAAACCAGTTTGCACATCTACAGGCGAAGCGCTTTAATTTGACATCCCGGTTTTGAAACTCGAACGAACGGTGCAGATATTTTATGCGGAATAAAAAATGCCTTCGCGTATTATTTTGAACTTAAATTTTTAAAAGGTGGCAACTCTTTTGGAAAAAGTTAAACCTTATTGCAAACCTAAAGTCAGAGCCCTTTGATTTGACACCTCACTTTTGAAAATTGAACGAACGATGTGGATCTTATGGCATTGATTATTAAATTATTTGAATGCAATTTTTTATCAGGTGGCAACTCTTTTTGAAAAAGTAAAACCTTATTGCACATCTACAGACCAAGCGCTTTAATTTGACATCTCATCTTTGAAAATCGGGCGAACGGCACAGATCTTTTATGCTGCACAAAAAATGCCTTCGCGTATTATATATACAGGGTGTCCCAGAAGTAACGTGCCAAACTTTAGGGGAAGGTAGGTGGGGGGTAGAGCTCCCTGATAAACAAAAAATTTTCAGGTAAAAGTGTCACCGTTTTTTAAATATTTACATTTTTTCGAATTTAAAAAAAATCGTGCTTTTTCATGTGTTTTCTTTAACTGCAACTACAAACCGGGCAATACTTAGTAAATTTTTTATGTAAAAT
>NW_016157356.1:112654-113869 GCF_001687245.7 Rhagoletis zephyria | reverse complement strand
AAGTTAAAAATCCAGAAATAGTCCTAATTTTATGATGGTTCCTTAATATATTTTAACTACATTGCATTTGAGTATGGAGAGGCAACTATCTGGAAGTATTTTACATAAAAAATTTACTAAGTATTGCCCGGTTTGTAGTTGCAGTTAAAGAAAACACATGAAAAGGCACGATTTTTTTTTAAATTCGAAAAAATGTAAATATTTCAAAAACGGTGACACTTTTACCTGAAAATTTTTTGTTTATCAGTGAGCTCACCCCCCCCACCTACCTTCCCCTAAAGTTTGGCACGTTACTTCTGGGACACCCTGTATAGATTTTGGTTCCCGTGGAGTACTCGCTTTTGGCGAAACAAAAGCGAAAACTGATGCAAATATTTCCCTGTATCAATTGAAGCACCTCTTTTAAAATTACCGACACAACAAGTTTCCCAAATTGAAGTCATTGCTGTGGCACTTCCTTCTGCGAAAAATCGAAGAGGTGCGCAGGCTTTTAGGAGCGGATGTATTGAATTGAACTAAGTCGTTCCTCTGTTTATTACCAATTGTACCACAGCTTGTTTTCGAAGTCTGGAATATGCTGTGAAAGTGAACGCAAAAAGATAATAAAAGAAAAACCTTGAAAGCATTAACTTTTGCTTACAGTACAAGCGGTAGCTCTAGAGCAGTAATGTCCAACCGGAGCTACCAGGCGCCCGCGAGCTAAATTTTGTATTTGAATTGAAAAGTTTAACAATTGGAAGCTTTTTTGGTACATACGTAAGCTTTTATTTTTGAATTTTCACGAACTCATTCACTTCTTATCTTTCTATGCTAGACATGACAGAATCTCTGTTTTAGGATTTTCAAAACAAAAACAGCGTAATCTCAGCAATAAAAAAGTGTCGTTATCTGATGACCTACCAAACGATATTCATGGCCAAATAAAAAGCGATTTCAAGAAATGTGACTAGGCTTCCTTACAAATGGATGAGTCGACCGATGTTTCAGACTCTCCGCACTTATTAGTGTTCGCCAGAGTGGTATTTTCTGATTTTTCTGCTAAGGAGGCACTTTTAGTCAAACTTGGAAACTCGTGCTCGTGGGCAAGATATATATAGATATAATAATAATAATAATAATAATAATAATAAAATAATAATAATAATAATTATAATAATAATAATAATAATAATAATAATAATAATAATAATAATAATAATAATAATAATAATAATA
>NW_016157356.1:36451-112372 GCF_001687245.7 Rhagoletis zephyria | reverse complement strand
AGATTGGCGCTTACACATACATATGTTAGTGTTTGGCCGAGCTTCTCCTCCGATTTGTGGCGTGCGCCTTGATGTTGTCACACAAAGCGGAGGGACCTACAGTTTTACGCCGACTCCGAACGGCGATTGTATCTTTTATAAGAAGCTGTTTTCATGGCAGAAATACACTCGGAGGTTTGCTATTGCCTGCCGAAGGAACGCCGCTGATAAGAAAAAACCTTTTTTCTATATTTTTTGCGATGATGCTTTGACCAGGGTTCAACCCAGGCGTTGCGCGCACTGCTTACCACTACACCACAGCGACCGACATATATAACGTAGTGAAAAAGATGGAAAATCTGATTGCAATAACACTCAACCTTGACAATGTTATGAGCACGATCATTCGTATGGTGAATTTGATTCGCGGATGACCGTTAAAGCATCGGCAATTCAAAGCCTTGCTCGATGAATTTGAGAGTGAATTCGGTCACATATTCTGTCACTCTGAAGTAAGATGGCTGAGTCAAAGTAAAGTGCTCTCAATATTTGTAGCTTTGATGACAGAAATAAAGATTTTCCTGAAATCCAAAGGCAGCATTTTAACTGATGTGACTGAAAAACTAAATGATTTCAATACAACTTTGCAATCTCGAAATCGATGTATGGATAGAGCAGTTGACGAAGAAAAACTTTTAACATTTCCAGACGTTTACTCTTCTGGAACAGGCATTTTCACAACTAATGGTTATAAAAAACAAATACCGAAACGTACTGACTGACGAACATGTCAAAATTAACATGATTTTAGCCTGCACAACTGTGCAATATAAATCAGATTTTAAGAAGTTATCTGAAAATATGAAGATTCAAGCATCATATTAAGTTTATTGGGCATGTGCTGCGAGTCGTACGATTTGAAATCGGTGTAATTTGCAAACTATGTTTGATTATTTTTAGGGAAAGTAATAAATATTTCAAATGAAAACGACGAGAAACACATAACTTACGTCATATCTATCGATTCAGTGCCAAATTTTGCCGTTTTGTTAATCAAGCTCCGAAGGTTTTGCATCGATCTCAAATCGTACGAATTGCAGCACATTCCGATATGTTTACAATAAAATGAATGTTCTTCATTAAAATATTATGCACTGTTATTAATTTAACTTAACTGTATAAACTTTAATAATAAATAAATGTAGGATCAGTTGACAAAGCGACACGGACAGGACGTAACTACTGACCACCACTTACGTTAAAACTGCTTACGAGTCGACTACCCCAAAATGCAACTCTTCACACAACGACGCGATGAACCCCGGGAAAACAACCGTTTTACAGACTGTAAATGAGGAGAACGATATAGAACTTTCGGGTGAAGCATGGCAGATTAAAATTGAGATTCGAAGCGAGCGGTTCAGCGGTTGTAGTGCGCGGTGTGGCGGCGAGCATACTAAGTTAAATTTTGTGTAATGTCAGACTGTACGTTAACCGAACTTTTATTGTAACAAACGCACAAATAAATTTATCAAACATTTTAAAATAGCGGGTCATAGTTTCATTCCCCCCTACATTTGGTGTCAGAAGGTGCGAATATTAAACGCCCACAAGTAAAAGTGCTAATACGTCAAAAACAATTAATTGTGTGTCCCAGTGCACGAAAATTTAAGTGCGTGAAAGCCTAAAAGCATTGTGCGTGTCCCGGTACACGGAACTTTAGTCGCCTAAGAGTAATTGTTGTATGCATAGACTATATTNGAAGTAAGATGGCTGAGTCAAAGTAAAGTGCTCTCAATATTTGTAGCTTTGATGACAGAAATAAAGATTTTCCTGAAATCCAAAGGCAGCATTTTAACTGATGTGACTGAAAAACTAAATGATTTCAATACAACTTTGCAATCTCGAAATCGATGTATGGATAGAGCAGTTGACGAAGAAAAACTTTTAACATTTCCAGACGTTTACTCTTCTGGAACAGGCATTTTCACAACTAATGGTTATAAAAAACAAATACCGAAACGTACTGACTGACGAACATGTCAAAATTAACATGATTTTAGCCTGCACAACTGTGCAATATAAATCAGATTTTAAGAAGTTATCTGAAAATATGAAGATTCAAGCATCATATTAAGTTTATTGGGCATGTGCTGCGAGTCGTACGATTTGAAATCGGTGTAATTTGCAAACTATGTTTGATTATTTTTAGGGAAAGTAATAAATATTTCAAATGAAAACGACGAGAAACACATAACTTACGTCATATCTATCGATTCAGTGCCAAATTTTGCCGTTTTGTTAATCAAGCTCCGAAGGTTTTGCATCGATCTCAAATCGTACGAATTGCAGCACATTCCGATATGTTTACAATAAAATGAATGTTCTTCATTAAAATATTATGCACTGTTATTAATTTAACTTAACTGTATAAACTTTAATAATAAATAAATGTAGGATCAGTTGACAAAGCGACACGGACAGGACGTAACTACTGACCACCACTTACGTTAAAACTGCTTACGAGTCGACTACCCCAAAATGCAACTCTTCACACAACGACGCGATGAACCCCGGGAAAACAACCGTTTTACAGACTGTAAATGAGGAGAACGATATAGAACTTTCGGGTGAAGCATGGCAGATTAAAATTGAGATTCGAAGCGAGCGGTTCAGCGGTTGTAGTGCGCGGTGTGGCGGCGAGCATACTAAGTTAAATTTTGTGTAATGTCAGACTGTACGTTAACCGAACTTTTATTGTAACAAACGCACAAATAAATTTATCAAACATTTTAAAATAGCGGGTCATAGTTTCATTCCCCCCTACATTTGGTGTCAGAAGGTGCGAATATTAAACGCCCACAAGTAAAAGTGCTAATACGTCAAAAACAATTAATTGTGTGTCCCAGTGCACGAAAATTTAAGTGCGTGAAAGCCTAAAAGCATTGTGCGTGTCCCGGTACACGGAACTTTAGTCGCCTAAGAGTAATTGTTGTATGCATAGACTATATTCTACGTGCGTATCCCGGTGCATGAAAATTGTGAGCTCCGTTACCTAAAAGGGCCGTTAATCGTCACATATACACATAGCCCCACGCATAAAACAAAAGAAAAGTCCGTTGGCTGCAAATAGCCACATAAAGGCATGTACATAAGTACGAGTACATAGCGTGGTCTTTACCTATGTATGTACATACTCGCAGCCTGCAAAGTTGGCTGCTAGTATATACGTGTTGATTGTTCGTCGGCAGCAAGTTGGCTGCAAGCTGAATTCGTTAATTGCTCATCGGCAGCACTTTGTCTGCAAACAAAATTGTCGCCAGTTGTTCATCGGCAGCAAGTTGGCTGCACACATCCAGGTTGTATACCGCTCGTTGGCAGCACGTTGGCTGCACACACATAAAGTTGTACATCGCTCATCGGCAGCACGTTGGCTGCAAACAAAATTGTCGCCAGTTGTTCATCGGCAGCAAGTTGGCTGCACACATCCAGGTTGTATACCGCTCGTTGGCAGCACGTTGGCTGCACACACATAAAGTTGTACATCGCTCATCGGCAGCACGTTGGCTGCAAACAAAATTGTCGCCAGTTGTTCATCGGCAGCAAGTTGGCTGCACACATCCAGGTTGTATACCGCTCGTTGGCAGCACGTTGGCTGCACACACATAAAGTTGTACATCGCTCATCGGCAGCACGTTGGCTGCAAACAAAATTGTCGCCAGTTGTTCATCGGCAGCAAGTTGGCTGCACACATCCAGGTTGTATACCGCTCGTTGGCAGCACGTTGGCTGCACACACATAAAGTTGTACATCGCTCATCGGCAGCACGTTGGCTGCAAACAAAATTGTCGCCAGTTGTTCATCGGCAGCAAGTTGGCTGCACACATCCAGGTTGTATACCGCTCGTTGGCAGCACGTTGGCTGCACATACATAAATTTGTACATCGCTCATCGGCAGCACGTTGGCTGCAAACAAAATTGTCGCCGGTTGTTCATCGGCAGCAAGTTGGCTGCACTCATCCAGGTTGTATACCGCTCGTTGGCAGCACGTTGGCTGCACACACATAAAGTTGTAAATTGCTCATCGGCAGCACGTTGGCTGCAAACAAAATTGTCGCCAGTTGTTCATCGGCAGCAAGTTGGCTGCACACATCGAGGTTGTATACCGCTCGTTGGCAGCACGTTGGCTGCACACACATAAAGTTGTACATCGCTCATCGGCAGCACGTTGGNGGTTATAAAAAACAAATACCGAAACGTACTGACTGACGAACATGTCAAAATTAACATGATTTTAGCCTGCACAACTGTGCAATATAAATCAGATTTTAAGAAGTTATCTGAAAATATGAAGATTCAAGCATCATATTAAGTTTATTGGGCATGTGCTGCGGGTCGTACGATTTGAAATCGGTGCGATTTGCAAACTATTTTTGATTATTTTTAGGGAAAGTAATAAATATTTCAAATGAAAACGNCTGCAAACAAAATTGTCGCCAGTTGTTCATCGGCAGCAAGTTGGCTGCACACATCCAGGTTGTATACCGCTCGTTGGCAGCACGTTGGCTGCACATACATAAATTTGTACATCGCTCATCGGCAGCACGTTGGCTGCAAACAAAATTGTCGCCGGTTGTTCATCGGCAGCAAGTTGGCTGCACTCATCCAGGTTATATACCGCTCGTTGGCAGCACGTTGGCTGCAAACAAAACTGTCGCCAGTTGTTCATCGGCAGCAAGTTGGCTGCACTCATCCAGGTTATATACCGCTCGTTGGCAGCACGTTGGCTGCACACACATAAAGTTGTACATCGTTCATCGGCAGCACGTTGGCTGCAAACAAAACTGTCGCCAGTTGTTCATCGGCAGCAAGTTGGCTGCAAACATACAAGTTGTATACCGCTCGTTAGCAGCACGTTGGCTACAGTGATCGGACTTCAAAAACAAAAAAAAAACAAAAAAAAAAATCACGTTGGCTGCAAACAAAATATCGTGGGTTGTTCATCGGCAGAAAACAAATAGAAGTTGCGTTGAATTGCGCGTTGACTGCAAGTTTTGCGAACGCAAAGGCAATAGAAGGTGATCGTCGGAAGAAGGTTGGCTACAAAAGTAAACAAAAACTAGTCGAGTGCAAACACATACTCGTTGTCACGCCGTAAGCAGGAGACTCTTTTGAACAGCTCGTCGAGAGCTGACATACTCAGCAACTCGTTAGTTACAACTACAGAGCCGTATATCACAAATTTCAACGAGTTCGCTGCACCAAATATTAAGGTGGTTCGACTAAAAAATCTTATTACTGACTGCGGCGTTGGAAGCAATAGCAAACAACAAATAATTTGAGGTGGCGGTTCGTATATTTGACTGCAGCGTTGGAAACCAAGGAAAACAATATCTAAGAAAATTAAGACAAGTTATAGTAGCTTGAACTTTTATAACATCTTTGCTTTTATATATGTATCTATGTTATGTGTTAAATATCCGCGCCACATCTCCCACTTATACAACGCATTATACGATTCGAATTTAGTATTTAAAAATTGAGATTTCTAAATTTGCCAAAACTTGTAGTTGCTTTGTGACAAGATGAACAAGGAAGAGATTTTAGCTTTGAACGTTAGGGAACTGAAAACGAAATTGGCCGAGTTAGGACTGAACACATCGGGACGCAAAGCAGCATTGCAAGACAAGTTGTTTGAGGCTTACAATATAGAAATACCCGACGATGAAGACGATGACGTATCGGTACAGGAGGAATTAGCCTCACGAAATACGAGTGTAGTAGAACCGGCCATAGTGCGCTCCAATTTCACGCTTCGTGACATCCAAGACTCGCTGAACGAATTTTCGGGTTCAGGTTATGCGTCGGTAGAAAAATGGGTGGAGCATTTGAGGAAAATGCAATGGCAGTACGATATTGAGTTGTCAAATGATAAACGGTTGTTGAGGGGTATTCGCGACTCCCAGATGGAAACAGAAGGTAGTTTTACATGTGAAATACACGTTGACGGGTTGCAGATAGATACGACTTTCCATGTGGTCTCGGAGCGAGACATGCGTTACGCTGCAATAATCGGAAACGATATTTTACAGCATGTAGAGTTGGTAGTATCACGCGACAATGTTGAATTTAGGGCCAAATCGATCGCGGTTAAAGTTCAGCAAAATCAGAATAGGTTGAGGAGGAAAGGAAAACCAGGGTTGGGGCGAAGCAAATCCGGTCCGAGGAGAACACAAAAAAAGCTGTAGGCGAGGTTAAAACTGATTTGTTGAGCGAGACAACCAACGATCTCTGCGCCATCCAAATTGACACGGGAAATGCTAAGCCCGAGGCAGATCTCGCCCATTTGAATACGGAGCAGGCAAAGCAAGTTCGTACATTAATACGTTCTTACAAGCCTGTGCGGTGAAACGAGTCGCCAGTTACTATGAAAATTTTGCTGACAGATGAGAGCCCAATCTATGAGCGACCACGAAGAATATCGCATGCAGATCAGGGAGTCGTAAACGACCAGTTGAGAAAATGGCTGTGGGACGGCATCATCAAACCCAGTTTCTCAGAATTCGCGTCGCAGTGGGTTTAGGGTCCAAAAAAGACGGAACCAAAAGGTTGTGTTGCGACTATAGGCGACTCAACGATAGAATAGTCCGGGACAATTTCCCAATGCCGTTGATCGACGACGTCATTGAAAGGTTGGAAGGATTCGAGGTATTCACGACGCTAGATCTTAGGGACTGGTTCCTCCACGTGCATGTGGAACCCGATTCACGCAAATACACTTCCTTTGTGACGTTTGGTGGGCAGTACGAGTTCCTTTATGTCCCGTTCGGGATAACCAACTCCCCTGCAGTGTTCTCCAGGTTTATCGTAACTGCTTTCAGGGATTTAATACAGTCAGGAACGGTAGTAGTTTACATGGACGATATAGTCATTCCTTCCTACGATGAGGAAGATGGCATCAACAAGTTGAAAATTGTACTAGAAGTGGCGCAAGCCAGCGGGTTGCAAATTAAATGGAGCAAGTGCCAGTTACTGCAAAGAAAAATAAAGTTTTTGGGTTACATAATAGAGGGGGGCACGATAAGGCCATCAAGCGAGAAGGTGAGCGCCATTCATAACTTTCACGTTCCGACCAACGTCAAAGCAGTCCAGCGTTTTCTGGGATTGACGTCCTACTTTCGAAGGTTCATAGAGGGGGAAGCCTTGGTCGCTAAACCATTAACGGACCTACTCAAAAAGAACACAACATTCCGTATGAAAGACGAACAGTTGGCCGCCTTCCAACAACTTAAGGTAGCTCTCGCTAACGCGCCGGTGCTTAAGCTGTACAACCCGAAGGCAGTGACAGAGGTCCACACAGACGCTTGCATGTTAGGGTACGGAGCGGTGCTCCTACAAAAAGATTTCGAAGACCAGCAGTTCCATCCCGTCCAGTTCATGAGTAGGCGAACCAGAACGTACGAAGAGAAGTACCACTCGTACAAACTGGAGGTGTTGGCAATAATAGAGGCTCTTAAGAAGTGGAGGGTGTATCTGTTAGGTATAAGATTTAAGATAGTGACGGATTGCAAAGCATTCACAGCCACCGTTAAAAAGCGAGACGTACCGGCGCGAATATCAATATGGGCTCTTTTCCTTCAGGATTATGACTTCGAGATAGAGCATAGGGAAGGAACGAAGATGAGACACGTCGATGCACTGAGTAGGGTTGCATGTCTAGTGCTTGAAGATACAATGAGCCATAAACTGAGACTGGCACAAGCAAACGACGAGTGGGTTACAGCTGTGCGGAAAATTGTGCAGAAGGAACCGTATGAAGATTATTTCCTCAGAAATGATATTCTCTTCAAAGATGTCGCTAGGGAATTAATCGTCATACCGGAGCAGATGGAGGAGGAGGTAATCACTACAGCGCATCGACAGGGCCATTTTTCTGTCAAGAAAACTATGGAAGCGGTAGAGAAGTCGTACTTCATACCAAAGTTAGCAGCAAAGGTGGAGAAGGTAGTTAGGAGTTGCATCGAGTGCATTATCACCGACAGCAAGAGGGGAAAAAGGAAGGGGTTTTTATCGCCGATCGACAAGGAGGACAGACCGTTGGGGACATACCACGTCGACCATGTAGGGCCTATGGAATCGACGCGCAAAAGGTACAACCACATACTCGTAATCGTAGACGCGTTCTCCAAATTCACATGGTTATACCCAACCAAAAGCACAGGGGCAGAGGAGGTAGTACATAGGTTACAGGGACAATCCGCGCTTTTCGGAAACCCGAGAAGAATAATTTCGGATCCCGGCGCTGCCTTTACCTCCGGTACCTTAAAGAACTATTGCGAGAAGGAGCATATACAGCACCTCCTCATTACAACGGGTGTCCCCAGGGGTAATGGGCAAGTTGAGAGGGTGCATAGAATCGTAATTCCGATGCTAGCAAAACTATGCCACGGGTCGGATAACAATTGGTACAAATACGTGGAAACTGTCCAGAGAACAATCAATAATACGCCACCTCGCAGTACCAAGCACTCGCCTTTTAAGAATTTAACGGGGCTTGAAATGCATGTACCGGAAAACCTCGAGCTTAGGGAGTTAGTCGAAGAAGATAACCTTAGGGAACTAGACCTGGAACGAGACGAAATACGCAGTGCAGCAAAAGAAAGTATCCTAGAGCTCCAACAAGAGAATAGGAAAACTTTCAACGCGAACAAAAAGCAAGAAAGAGAGTATGAAGTTGGGTCATTGGTAGCCATAAAACGCACACAGTTTGGGTCGGGAATGAAGTTAAAACCAAAATTCTTGGGGCCTTAGAAAATTACTAAACGCGGAGAGCACGGTCGTTATGAAGTCGTGAAGGTCGGACACCACGAAGGTCTGGGCCAAACATCTACCGTAGCTGAATTCATGAAGCCATGGTCATTCGGGTCGAATGAATCCGCAGGATGGCCGAATGTAGGATCAGTTGACAAAGCGACACGGACAGGACGTAACTACTGACCACCACTTACGTTAAAACTGCTTACGAGTCGACTACCCCAAAATGCAACTCTTCACACAACGACGCGATGAACCCCGGGAAAACAACCGTTTTACAGACTGTAAAAGAGGAGAACGATATAGAACTTTCGGGTGAAGCATGGCAGATTAAAATTGAGACTCAAAGCGAGCGGTTCAGCGGTTGTAGTGCGCGGTGTGGCGGCGAGCATACTAAGTTAAATTTTGTGTAATGTCAGACTGTACGTTAACCGAACTTTTATTGTAACAAACGCACAAATAAATTTATCAAACATTTTAAAATAGCGGGTCATAGTTTCATTCCCCCCTACATAAATATTTTAAAAGATTCTGTTAGTAGAATATATACATTGAATATAAAAAGAGTGAAATGAGTTAACGCAGTTAAGATTGAAGTAAGCTAACGGTGCCCGCGTATTATAGCGATAGTTTCAAAGTAGCCCTTTGTCCAAGTTCTGTTGGACACCACTGCTCCAGAGGATTGGAATTATTTTTTAAATGTCGCCTGATTGAGGCCGAATTCGTGCACTTCTCTTCCTCTTAAACAAATAATTGTGATGTATTGCTGACTTTTCTTTAAAAATTTTTTTTTATTAATTTAATTTTACTCGCACAGCTTGTTTACGGCCATTTGCTGGTTATTTCGATTACTGATAACTCTATATTTAGCAACTGACGATAGGTGCCCTTCGTAATACAAATTTTCTTTCCATCTGCGTTGCTATTCGTAATCGACCCAATAGAAAAGCTCCCGTGCAGCTTACGACAATCGTTCTTTGAAGTTTAGCAAGAAGATTTCCCACACTATTGATTGAGAATCTGCTCCACCATACCACTGACGCATAGCTGATTGTGCATCTGATCACAGAGGTATAGATCCGAAAGATTCTCTTTGATGATAGACCCCTCGTTTTGCCACAGACCAATTTACATTGCCAAAATGCCGCCAGTGATTTTGGAGAAGTCTGAATAGTGACTATTTTAAGTGTGAGGCCATCGGAACTTCTCCTTCTAGTGAAGAGCACAAAACTAGTTTTGGTTGGGGTTCCAACAAGTGTCATCTATTGTGCGTGACCCTCCGCCCTATATGGGAAGGATTTTAATATAACTTAGCACCTAACCGATATCCCTGATAGCTAGTGCGTATATGTTAATATTATAATTTTAATTATATATATTAATAAAATAAAAGCAATAATAACTTAGAACTTAAAAGGGCGTTTTATTCCAAATTTCACAAGGATTAAGAGTAGCACCACCCAAGTGAGCTAGTCTGCGCCTAGCGAGAGCGCCACATTTACAGAGAATGTGTTCTGGCGTTTCTTCGTCCAGCTCACAAAAGCGAAAGATGTTTGTATCTGAGATATTTTACTGAGGTGTACCTTGTAGTACACAGTGATAATTTTGAGGTCCTTTGAAGCTTCTTTTGAAGCACAGATAAATCGTTTGGCTTGTTTCTGCCCTGGACATTCCATCCAGTGCCTCTATTGCGGTAGCTCCCTGTTTCGCTAGGCAGTCAGCCTCCTCATTGTCATCATCCCCTCATGCCCCGGTCCCCATCCTAATAAAACTGTATTCTTGGCTCCAGGAGCATTTAGGACAAAGGGCAATCATATACTAGCTGAGAACTTATTTTATGGGACTTCAGGGCCAGTAGGGTTGCCTGATTGTCCTATATAATACAGATATATTTCGATGATGTGCCTCTTCTCAGAAATTCTCTGCCACAAATTTCTATTGCCTGAATCTCCTCTTGAAAGATGGTGGGGTTAGCTACCCATTGGTATAGATTTTTTGAAGTTCGGCCTAAATATGAACCGAAACCCCGATTTAAAGATAATACAATCGTTTTGACGAACCAATTCAAAAGTGCAAAATCGGTTCTAGCCCTTAACCAAACCGACCAAACTTTTTATTCGGTTCACGTCCCTGTTATATACCGAACTTTGCCACATTCAATATTCTTTGTGTATGTATATGTGAAAAAATAATAACTTTTGAAGTTTTAAAATATTTATTAAAATGGATATAATCGAAAAAATATATGCATATCTACATAATATCCGCTAGACTTTTATCTAAAAAAAAATAAAAAAAATTTATCTAGAATGAATTCTCTTATAAGATGCTATACAGGAAAGACGAGCCCAACTGTCTACAAATTACAACCACAAAGATAGTTGTTTTGTAACTAGACCATGGTTTTAAAACTGAAAATGCTTGATCTAGGTAGGTGATTTATAATAAAAAATGGTTCACGCGTAATGGGTAGGGCAATAGAATTTTACAGGATCGAGTGTAATGCACAAAGTATCAGTTCTTTGTTTCTGTTTTGTAATGTAAAAGGTTTTTATGATAAAAAAAGATACATACCTTTTTCTCGTTTCAGTGATAGGTAGAAAGCAAAAATTGTTAATAAGCCTTTGCGTGTGTTTGGTCCAAATAAGTTACTAGTCTAAAGAATTTAGGTGTAGTTTTTGAATACTCTGAGTTTAACCCGATATCGCACAGGGGTCCAGTGGAAAATGGTAGTGTATGGTAATCGAAAAAATAATCAGTAAAAAAGCCCCTTTTACATTCGAAAATGCATTTTTATACCCGAGCGCACTTGTGCACAAGGGTATTATAACTTTGTTCACATAACAGTTGTTTGTAACAGGCAAAACGAATCGAGATAGATATAGACAAATGTATACACAAATGATCATACGAAACTGCGATATTTTAGTAGCCACTGAAGATTATTTACGCAAAATTAATATTTACAATGATATTTAGACGTAAAATAAGAATATAATAAATTTTTGAAAAATGGGCGTAGCCACGCCCACTGATGGTTGTATGTGTATATCTTGGTAACTGCTGCACCAATTTCTTCCAAACTTGGTACAGTTGTTGGCCTTGGTAGCATACCAAATGGCCGAAACTTTTTAAAATCGGACAATAACCACGCCCACATCCCATATAACGGTAAATTAGAGAAATACGAAATCTTCGATAAATCAGTAAATATTACAGCTAGTTTATTCAAACAACATTCTATACCAAGAAATACGCTTATGATAAAATTTAGGAAAATGGGCCTGGCACCGCCCACTTATGATCGCATGTATGTATCTCGGTAACCGTTCTACCAATTTGTATCAAACTCGGTGTGGGTATTGTGCTTGCCACATAATAGCAAACCGTTGAAATTTATTGAAATCGGACTAAAATGAGGCCGCTTTTCATATAAAGGTAAATTTCAGAAATACTTGAAACTTCAATATATCGAAATTTAAGGATGCTAGTTTACTCAAAATTGATACAGCCCGGCTTACCATGTAGCGGTTGCTTTCCGAAAGGTGAAGAACATATATTTAATACTTGCGCCAGGTATTTCATGTTCGGCTCCGCCTGAACTTAGACTTTCTTACTTGTTTCGCCTAAGTCCATGGCCTATGGAAAGTGGGGAATTCAATTTTGCATTACCTAGTATCGAGGAATGTATGTTATAAAATGAAATTTTTGGGACTCTCTGGATACATTAGACTGCTTATTACATATTAATCAGTAATATAATCTCGAACTTATAATGCATTACTACCTTGCAGGGAAACCGCGAACTAGTGAATAAAATTTCTAGATCCATACTAGATCATTATCCCCAAAAACGAACTAGTCTGAAATTAACTAGATCCCCACCAGTCCGAAATCGGCGAAAAGCGGTACTTTTAAAAAACTAATTTTTTTCACTAGAAATTTATATCTAAAGTGACAAATTTAATACTGATTCGGAACTATAGAAAAAGGAATGCAGAACGAACTAGATCGAAAGCTATGGAAAAAGGAGTGCAGAGGGTGGCTTGTTTACTTTAGATAGATATGTTTGTTTGGCGGCGTTTTCGTTTGAGTACGCGTCTATTCTGCACTTCGCAGATGCTTTTTCATAGCTTGGTAATACAAAACCAAAATTTGTGCTAACATTTTAACATCTTGGAACAGTCTGGAATCTAACCAATAACAGCGAGCACCTCTGCAAACACAGCTACAGCCACAGGTATGTAAACGTACATTTCTTACAATCATTCAAACAAATTTAATTTCAAATTGAAAACACAATTCTTTCAAAATAACTTAAAATCGCACACACGGAAGAACCAATAAGATTGAAAAATCATGATACTCGTCTGTCGATTTTGCGACTGTTTCGGAACTATCGAAAAAGGGATGCAGCTGGGGGCAATTGACTGACACTCCCTAGGACATCGCCATGTTAAATTCCCCAGTTGTTTGCATGCAAAAGAGACTTACCCCGTACTGGATTTAAATGTACTAGAAGCGCACCAGTTCAGAACTAGAGATTCTCCCCACAGGGTACTTCTCCCACTGGGGGATTTCTGACGTGAATTGGTGTCAGTGAATTTCTGTACAGCGTTGTTGCAGAAGTCTCATAGCTACTGTCTTCAGTGTATGGACTGTAAAAAATTCTATGTGGGAGATCAACTTGAAAAATTGTGGTAAATTTTAAAATTAAGAGGTATTAAGACTAAAATGCGAAATGTGTACCTTTGTCGAGTTTTTTATTGATCAGTCAAAAGTTTAACAATTGTTGAATATGTATTGCCAATGTCACAACAAATAATTCATGTTTAATTATTACAGTTTAAAAACATAAAAAATCACATACATATTTAATTTGGAAAAGTAAATCACATACTTATGTATAACTTATTGAAATTTAAGCTTACAAGTACAAGTTGGCGATGAAGCTTTTTAAATATTTCGTAAAATTTAATTCGTTCGAATCATTCTGTACCTTCACACATTTGTTTGATTAGTATTTGGTTACTTATTGTATACATTTTTAACCGGTTGCGCTTAGTTGTTTTAATATTTTTCGTCAACGCTGCTAAGGGGCATGTATGGTCAAACAAGTTTTTAAACAAGAGGTTATCCACCGCTGTGGTGTAGTGGTTAGCAGTACTCGCTACTATTCCGCCGGGCCTGGGTTCATGCCCGGTGCAACCCAACATCAAAAAATAAAAACATAAATATAAAAATAGCGGTCGCCCCTTGGCAGCGGTGGCAAATCTCCAAATGTATTTCTGCCATGAAAATGGCAGCTTCTCATAAAAATACAATCGCCGTTCGGAGTCGGCGTAACAATATTCTCCTAAAATATTTTATTTTATTTAGTTTCGACATACAGCATTAAAGCTCTCCACTCATCATTCAGAACCTCTGCAGCAGATATCGAAAATAACCGTCACCAAATATGGTGTTTACCACTGACACAAACACTCATCTCTCAATCAAAGAGTGGTTCTTACCGTGGCATATCACTCTGTCCGATCTTTTTGTGTTTTCCGTTGCGGGTTATTTATCAACTGCTAAAATTTCCCTTAGGCAAAGACACTTTGGCAGGGTCTTTTATTTTTAAGTGTCTTAGTTATTGTAAGACGGAAAAATATCTGGGTTATTGTAAGACTGAAAAATATAAGTGGGCGTACATAAGTGGAAGCAAAGCGTTAGGCATTTCTTTACACGACAAAGGCAAGGTTAGGCAAAGGTCAGGCATTTCTTTATGACAAAAAAGAGAGCGTGCACATTCATAATATGATACACCAAAAATAACCCGAAAAAGTCTTGAAAATTCCGAATTAGTCCCGAGGATCCCGAGAATCCAAAAGTAGTCTCGGAATTCCCGAAATAGTCCGAAAATTCAAAAGTAGTTCCGAAGATTCCAAAATCCCGAAGAAGTCCCGAAAATCCCGAATTATTCCCAAAAATCCTGAAGATTTGTTAAGAACTGGAAGTTGAGAGATACTTGAATATCTTATTTGCGTTGCATAACAAAAGTATTACTTAGTTGAAAACTTATAAATCAAATTGATTCGCTCCACAAATCAAATCAAAAATTTGTATTTCTTATTTGGTTGACAGATCAAATCACAAATAAATTTTATTTTTTATTTGGTCAACAAAACAAATCACAAATCAAATATATTTCTTAATTGATAGCGGATTTTAACTCAATAAGGATTTAAAATCACGCAACCCTGCCACCGCATGACCGTAACGTTGACGTTGCATATACATATATCTCCCTCTCTCTATCAACAGCAAATTTTATATGTTTCTACGCACTTCGAGGTACCCTGCGTACACGTTCGTGGGTAACCGCGCTCTAACAGTTATTTCTCCTCTTCCAGCGATAAGTGTCCGTGTCCAACAGCAACGGAAAAAGATATGCAAATAACCCTCTGAGAGGAGCACACATCTACAAAAATAGCCTGTTCCCGTACTTCACGATTCGCAGGATTTGCAGGTTTTACAGGAACAGCTGTTTTCGCCTTAAAAATTTTTCCGGTAGGTGGACCAGGGACCGATCTATTCGAAAAAGTCGTATTTATGGTCCGATTTGCTTAAAATTTGGTACATAGGTAGCTTTTTGCTTAGATTAGCGTATATAATTCTTTTCTTTTTTCGGGAAGCGGACTAGGGACCGATCTATTCGAAAAAGTCGTATTTATGGTCCAGTTTGCTTGAAATTTGGCACGTAGGTAGTTTTTTGCCGAAATTGGCATATAAATAGGAGCCTTTTCTCCGGTGAGTGTCGAGGGACCGATCTATTCAAAAAAAATTTATTTATAATAATAATAATATCCCAACGGTTTTTACCCTCCATTCCCGCCCATCCGCTCGAGGGACGCAGTCCGCATGACGTACGGAACCAATATTTTAAATTTTTTGTGCCGAGTCACGATAGGCAGGAGTTTGTTAAGTGTCGAGATCTAAAACTGTTCAGCTNAAAGTTTTACATCATCTGCATACATTAAAATTTTGGAGAATTTTATATCTGTAGAAATATCGTTTATAAAAAGCAAGAACAGAATCGGGCCTAGGTGGCTACCCTGAGGGACTCCTGAAGTAACATCAATGACGTCAGAGATAGTATTTCTAAACAATACCCTTTGTGATCTATCATAGAGGTATGAAGAGATCGAACGTAGAAAATTAGGTGGAAGACCAAGAAGATCAAGTTTATAGATGAGCAACGAGTGGCACACTTTGTCAAATGCTTTACTGAAATCAGTATATATAGAACATCAGAAGTTTTGCTCTCACTAAATGCTTTTGAGATATAGGATGTTAATTCAAGTAAATTTGTAGAAGTTGATTTGCAACTTGCAACTTGCTTCAAATTTGGCACGTAGGTAGCTTTTTGCCTAGACTAGCATATATAATCTGTTTTTTTTTTTCGGTAGGTGGACCAGGGACCGATCTACATATTCGAAAAAATCTTATTTATGCTGCGATTTGCTTGAAATTTGGTAAGTAGGTTATTGCCTGAGTTAACATATAGGATACCGAGGTATTTGAAATCAATCCCATACTCATGGAGAAAAGCAGAGGTTATTGGAAAAAGGGGAGTGAAACCTTCCAAACATACTGAAAAGTTTACCTATCTGTAAATACATATCGTTACCTTAATTCAAAGAGGCTCTAACCAAAACTGCATTTTTCACAGATTTTGGTAGGACGCATCAAAATACACCTTCAATAAAAATTTTAAAGTGTTAGTACCAAAAACACGGGGCTACATGCCACATGCTACCTGTTTTTGATACTCATTTTATAATGTTTTTTGCTTCTCCTGTAAAATAAAAAAATTTTGGTTAGGGCCTGTTTGTGAGTGAACCTCTCCTAAATGCCGGAAAGGATTTTAATGATGTTTTTTTTATGTGTTTGAGCGCGTCCCTGTATAATTGAGGTTCACAACTTGAAACGCCAGGTTGGCAACGGTAGGGGCAATATGTACTATTGCACAAAAACAGCTGCAAGTCAAGTGGAGTTACTAGGAGACACCAAGGATCAAAGTTAAATTACCACCGGTAAATCAACCACCAGAACCATTGCGGTCCGTGCTTTACAGCGACTAAACAGAATAAAGACAATTCTTGATAAACGCCTACAAATATAATTGTAAGACATCTAAGGTATTTCGTCTCAAATAAGTCGATGAATATTGGATTTCTGTGGACTAATTATACTCCCCCATATTGAAATTGCCACCAACTGTATAGTATAGTATAGTATAGATTCAAGGACGATTCACCATCGAACCAGATCATTGTTGCCACAAGAACTTCTTGACGGAAATAACCCTTTCAACCACACTTGAAAATTAATTGTGAAAACGTGGTTCAAAAGTTTAAATAAAAAATTAATTTTGGGCGGGACGAGAGCCGGGTCTGCTAGGATTCTTATAATTGCAATTTCTCATCTGAAAAATTAAGTAGTTTTTTTATCTCATCACAGAGAAAGACATAGAAGTTTTTAATTGATGTTTTTCTTAAAAAAATACTCCATTTGTAAATCCAATAAATGAATTGAGGTACCTTTTGACTGGTGTATCTTGCTTAAAACATTACTTTTCTGAAATGTAAATAAAAAAATGCTTTTGTTTGTCGAATTCTACTCTTTTAAAATATTAGACCCACTAGACTCATGTAATTTTTCAAATGTCAAAAGTAAAGAGAAGTGTGTTAAAGGATGCCATTTTTTCAGAACTCGTTCGAGAATTTCTTCTAAAGAAAGCCACTTTGTAGCACAAAAACCAAGCAAAAACGTTTTGACGTTTTGCACTGTATAAAAAAAGACAATAAATATGGTATTTGAAACCACTTAAAATAATCAGTCTGAGATTCATAAATTGATTTAGCTGTGTTTATTCGCAGGTTTTATGAGCCCAGAAAACTATCAGCAACAGCAGCCTCGCTCTCAGGAATAAAACGCACAATAGTTTTTAGTCGAAAATTTCGTCCCTTCATCGACAGTTACTAAAAAGGGGCTACTGCGAAGTTGCTCAGCGAATCTTTTTTGTGCATATGATCCCATTATGGTTTTAACTACTTCATCATAATTTTTTTACCCGCATTTAAGTGTGGTTTATCACTTTGGAAATCAAGTTCAAGTTTAATTATAGAAGTTGAGGTGTTTATTACATGATGTTAAAAAATTAATTGCAAATGTTTACCACAGTTGCATTTTCGTTTCCACATAGTTAGATAATAATAATTCAACAGTGAAGCGTGTCACACCCGTGACAGCTACAGTTTACGGTGGGTTTACAGGCCTGATAAGGTTAATTTGTTTGTTGAGGTGGACGCAGGGGAGGAGAGGGGAACGCGCGGACTCGCCCATCACCTATATACCCTTGCGGTCAGCTGATTAAGTTAACCCTCATCGGTCCCCCCAAAAATTTGTCTAATTGGCTCTTGTGTATACGCTCGTATACAAACAGATCAGACACTTCTAATCAGATTTTTATGGAATGTTCCAAGTATGGGGTTATATAGCCCATTCAATTTTAGTACAACAAAGTGAAAGTTTGAAGTTGCGAGAAAATCGCGTTGATTTTTGGCAAAGAGTCGCCACCTGATAAAAAATTGCATTCAAATAATTTAATAATCAATGCCCTCAGATCCACATCGTTCGTTCAATTTTCAAAAGTGAGGTGGCAAATCAAAGGGCTCTGACTTTAGGTTTGCAATAAGGTTTAACTTTTTCCAAAAGAGTTGCCACCTTTTAAAAAATTAAGTTCAAAATAATACGCGAAGACATTTTTTATTCCGCATAAAATATCTGCACCGTTCGTTCGATTTTCAAAACCGGGATGTCAAATTAAAGCGCTTGGCCTGTGGATGTGCAAACTGTTTTTTTTCGAAAGGAGAGAGTGCCACCTGTAGAACAATTTAATATAAACTATATAATAAGCAATGCCGTCATAACAGCACCGTTCGTTTGATTTTCCACAATAAGGTGCCAAATTAAAACTCTTGGAAAGCAGTAATGCAAGGTTTTACAATTTTGAAAAGAGTTGCCACCTTTTAAAAAATTTTATTGAAATTATCTAAAAAAAATCAATTATTACATAACGGGTATCAGTGGAAAGTGTTTTGAAAATATTTGTTTCTTAACTAAACTTTAGAAGGGTTGCCACCTGTTTAAAAAATTAAATTCAATTTGAATTATGAAAATTAATTAGGAGAAATATGTTTCAACATATGGGCGCATAACGAAAGGGGCTTCAGAAGGTAGCCGTTTGAAAATAGTTTTAAGAGGGCTGCCACCTTCTTGCAATGTTGAATTTAATTAACTTATCAAGAAGTTAAATGAAATGTCAAAATAATAATGTGAAACGAAACAATATTAAGAAGACTTTAGTTTGAACACACAAAATATTTTTGAGGTGTTGGAAGAGGGTTGCCACCTGTGTAAAAATTAAATTCAAATTAACAAATAAGTTAAATAAATTATTAAAATATGGGCATCAATCGAAGGTGGGTTGAACAGTCTTTATTTCTGAATTTAGCGGAGTTGCCACATGTTTAATTAATATAATCCATCTTAATTCATCAGTTGATTAAAATATGTATCACAATGTTAGACGAAGAATATTGAAGAATATCCTAGCGCGAAACCACTTTTCAAAAGGGCTGCCACCTGTTTAAAAAGTCGAATTTAACTATATCTATATATATAATACGCGAAAGGACTTTTTGTCCAGGTCATCAGATCTGAACCATTCGTTTGATTTTCAAAAATGGGGTATCAAATTAAAGGGCTTGATATGTAGATGTGCAATAGGCTTTTACTTTCCGGAAAGAATGGCCACCTTTTAAAAAATCAAGTTGAGATTATTTATAAATCAATACCATCATATCCCCATCCTTCTCTCGATTTTCAAAAATGAAATGACAAATTAAAAGGCTCGGTGGCAGATGTGCAATGAGGATTTACTTTTTGAAAAGAGTTGCCTAGGTATCAGCCAAAATGGTTATTAAAAGCTTTGCTTCTTAACTTAACTGTGAGAGTGTAGTCCCTGTTTAGAAAATTAAATTAAATTTTAAACAGGGAAATTACATAGGTAATTTACAAAATGGTCCCCCACAGGGGTCCAGACTAAAGGAGTTTAAAAAGGTAGTAATTCGAAAATTTTTGAAAAGCCGAATTTAGTTACATGCAGTATTAAAATATGGGTGTTAAACCAAAGAGTGCTAAGAAATCTTCAGTTTAAACGTCAAAATTTTGTTTGATGGTTTGAAGAGAGTAGCCAGCTGTTGAAAATTTTAAATTTAAATGAATTATTAAGTTAAATAAATTACTAAAAGAGGTGATTTAATCGTTCATGGGTTTGAGAAGGATTTATATCTGAACTGTTTAGGAGAGTTGCCAGGTGATAAAAAAATTTAATTCAATTTAATTCTTCAGGTAATTGAATTATGTATCAAAGTATCAGACGAAAGAGCTTTAAAAGATCTCAGTTTGAAAATGCTTCGCAGAAGGTTGCCACCTGTTTGAAAAGCCTAATTTATTTATTTTTTACACAAGTTTAATGAAATATTAAAATATGAGTGGCACAAGAAAGAGTTTTAATAAATTTAGTTTGAAAATATTTTTCGTTAGGGTTGTCATCTATTCGATTTTTATTTTGAGCGATAACGTTCGGTAATTGTGTTATCAGCTGTCTCGATGAAGTCAATTGGCCCCCTCGGAGCCGCGATTCCACGCCCTTAGACTTTTTTGGGCCATGCCATGAACGACCGATATAATGCGAACAATCCATTAACGATTCATACACTTAAGGCGTATGTCGGGCATTTCTTATGATAGAGCCAGAAACCATCAACAAGGTCTTGGAGAACTCGGTTAACAGGATGTGCTACTGCGAAGACAGTTACATGATGAAATCGGGTTCCATAACTAATGGGAATATATATTCTTTCGAATAAACCCATAATATACCGAAAAAATTAGTTTGAGTTAATTTTTATAAATAAATAATTTTTTTGTTATGGTCAATAGATCTTTAATGTGAAGGTCATCAGATCAGCACCGTCATTCTTAATGTGCATTAAGGTTTTATTTTTTGAAGTTACGATCTTTTTTAGCGGTGCACGGTGGTTTGAATTTTGAGGAAATGAAAAACCGACGCCATGTGAGACCTCTCTTCGTTCAAAAAGGAATGGACGAATTTACTTGAAACATTTGCAATATTTATTAAGGTTTGTGAATAGTGTTGCCATCTGTTTAAAATGTTAAACTCAATTTTGGCGTCTTAACGCCATGCGGGTTCACTAGTCCTAAGATAAAGCGTGAGCGAATTGAACTTCTACTTGGCTTTTTTATATTTTTAAATAAATAATTTTTAATATGAACCACGCTAAAAGCTCCTTTTCATATAAAAATTCGTACGTGTCCCGTCCATGACAAACATTGTCCCACCCGTGACAGAGGAATTTCGGATTTTTTTTATAATAAAGCAATAATTTTTGTGTAAGTTTTTGCTTTTTTAGTATTCGGTGTCCTTTTTTTATTTCAAGACATCAAGCTGACACAGAAAAGCTCCAAAAGCAGGTTCTTTTCTTGTCCCACCCGTGACAAAGGAAATAACTGAGATTATTTCCCATATAAAAGTAAGTTGGCATTTTTTTCGTATTTGGTAATAACCCATATATTTAGTAGCGAGTTAGGTGTAGCTTTATCAAAATGTAGAATTGTTGAGTACTTTATATTTACTTAAATTTAAACAAGAAAGTACAGTTTTACTGTACAAATGTCCCACCTGTGACCTGTGTATGAGATCCTACCCCAAGACAGAAATTCGTTGCATTGAAAATTAAGAAGATTTAGCCCATGCATATTTGCATATCTTTTGCATATTTGCATATCTTTTACATATCTGCATATATATTGCATATTCTTGCACAATTTTCATGAGAATATTTTTAATAGTGAAAGAAATTTCACTCTTTTCCTGTTGACCTATTATTATGAAATTTCGTACTCACCTTGAATTCTGATTACAATCTGATCAGACTTATTCAGGATCATTGTAAATACAAGATGGCCGCCACAAAATGGGGGATTACATATTTTTCAGAACCCTCTCAATATGGGCATCTTATGAAGGGGCTTGACTAGTACAATACAGTACACCATGAAAAAGTTCCAAATCCAAGATGGCCGCCACCACAAAATGGCGGATTACATATCTATTTAAATCTGATCAATCGCCCGTATGTCAGAAACATGAGTGTGTAAAAATGAAAATTTTGGGAAATCAAGTTTGAAGTTTTTTTACGAGAAGTTTAAAGTTTTTTTACGTTTATGCAATTGAAATTGTAAAGTACGTGCTTTCCGTAAACGCATGGTATTCTGGGTTTTGGTATAACATAGAACATCCAAAGGTTAATCAAGTCAACACAATAACTCAAAACTTATAAATTTACACATTCATGCTTCTGGCAAATATGACAAATAGAACACAGTGCATTTTAGGAAAAAAAAATCTTTATCCGAAAAGGCGGCACAAACAAAATGGGGGATCATAAATTTCGGCCTAATCAAAACAAAGTAAGTACTTTGACATCTTAGAATCATGATTTAAGCGCGAATCTACACCCAAGATAAGATTTCGTATCGTGTCGAGGACTATGGGGCGTTAGGAGGGCTAAAAATTACATAAATCTAGTTAGCGTTTCCAACACAAACGAACTAAAGATAATGAGCAATTTTAGATAACTAAATAAGGAACTAAAAACCTTAAAATGAAATAAGAAAAAAAAACGTTTACTTTAACAAGGTTATTGATCTTTGTAGCACGATTTGTTTTTAGGAAAAATGGGAATAGCAATAAACTCAAAGCAGTAGAAGTTATTGCTGCTATTTTGGAGATCATCACATCGCCTCATCAGACTTCTTTCTCTAGACTTCAGCAGGAATAGAAACTGCATCAACGATGTAAAAAGCCAGCAGCGCTGACAACTGAGCTATGCACACCCGAAAGCTCTTGTTACTTATCCATTTGCTTATATAACTTACTTCTATAAAAAGTTTACACCAAAATAAGATTGGAAAAAATGCACTCAACGTAGTTTAAGGACCTCAAATTTTGCGATCTCTTATCAAAAGTTATTTTGCTGAAATCTCAGAGAGGATCGAAAAATTGGTACAGAGGAAATGCGTCTGAACAGGTCAATAAAAATTATTTTGGACTGTGAAAGATCCCTGGAAACTATGGCAAAACTATAAGATAGAAACTGTCTGAAGATCACACTATTTCATTATCATTACTTCATCAAAATTTTAACACATTTATGGTGATTTCGTTTCTTCCAAAAAAGGTTGCTTGCTGGTGCCAAATGTGTTGGATTTTACACTCAACCCTGTAAAAAGGCATGCCCTTCTAGTCCTTGTGTAGCTCACACATTTCGTAGTATTGAGGTTTTAAACTACCATCCGATTTTCAGGGCAACCATCTTCCCTGACAAAGCTTCACGGGGCAAAGAATCTGCCTTTTTTGCCTTAAAAGAGTGTGAAATTTTAAGAAACGAACACACAATTTTCTCACCCTTTGCCTTTAATTTAAAATCGAACACGAAAAGAGAAAGGGGCAATCAAAAGGCAACATTTTTTGGTAGAAACGAAAACCCATTAATTTTGCTCCAAAGGCAGTGAACTACAATGCGAAACAAAATTTTGGAGTTATTGACATTAGGTATAATTTATTCCAATAAATCTCAACAAATATACTTAAACTTAGCCAAAAAACAGGGGATTTTCATACTTTTGTCTTTTTTTAACCCTATTCAAAATATTTTCAAACTAAATCCTCCTTAAACCTGATTTGCCTAGCCGAGAATGTGATATATCCCTGTGGGGAAAATCTTTAGTTCTGAACTGGTGCGCTTCTAGTACATTTAGACCCAGTACTGGTTCGCGATAAATCTCATTTGCATGCAAGCAACTGGCGAATTTAACATGGCGATGTCATAGGAAGTGTCAATTGCCCCCCGCTGCATCCCTTTTTCGATAGTTCCGAACTAGTCCTAAATTCTGTAGTTCCGAACCAGTTCTAAAATCGACAGACGAAAGAAAAAAGTATCATGATTTTTCAATCTTTTTGGTTCTTCCGTGTGTGCGATTTTAAGTTATTTTGGAAGAAATGTGTTTTAAATTTGAAATTAAATTTGTTTGAATGATTGTAAGAAATGTACGTTTACATACCTTTAGCTGTAGCTGAGTTTGCGGAGGTGCTCGCTGTTATTTCTTAGATTCCAGACGGTCCCAAGATGTTGAAATGTTAACACAAATTTTAGTTTTGTATTACCAAGCTATGAAAAAGCATCTGCGAATCACAGAATAGAAGCGTATTTGAACGAAATAGCCGCCGAACACATATCTATGTAAAGTAAACAAGACCCCCGCTGCATCCCTTATTCGATAGTTCCGAAATAGTTCTAAATTCGACAAATAGGATCTAGTTCTGTCTGCATGTATTTCAATAAGCTAGATGCCTTAATATAAGTTGAATTTGAATTTTTAAACAGGTGGACACGCTTATACATTTAGTTACAAATGACACCTTTTTAAAGCCATTTCGATTGACACTCATATTTTTAATAATTCATTTAACTTATTGAATAATTTAAATTGAATTTAAGTTTTAAACAGGGTGACACCCATATTTTAATATTTCATTTAACCTATGCATATTTAAATTAAATTCTACTTATTAAACAAATGGCAGCTCCCTTTAAAATGTTTCAAACTACAATCTTCTAAAACCGTCTAACACCCATATCTATTGTGACACATGTTTCAATCTTAATTATTTCCCTTAATTTAAATTGAGTTAGATTTTTTTAAAAGGTGGCAACCCTCTTGTGTGGAGTTTGCAAGTAAAGCCTTTTAAAACCCATTTCGATTGATACCCATATTGTAATAATTCATTTTTTTTTATATATTTTGCGTATTTTTTCATATTTTCTGCATATAAAAATTTCATAGAATTCCGATGTCTAGTCATTATATAAAGATTTTCGGCGCTTTTTTTCAGCTCCTACAGCAACCCCCTAGAAATTTCCCTGTCGTATATTTACCAAAATAATTTTGGTAAAATCTGCGCTTGTTTCGTAGAATGTGCGATTGCTTACTTTCTGCACACTGTAAAAAATATAGTACGAATTATAACACAACACAATTTGAAGCATTTTTTTTTTGACAAAATGTTTTGCAAAAACGCTAAACATTAATGATTAAAATATTATGAAAGTGTTGTGTTATAATTTGAGCTATGTTTTCTATAGTGTAAAGAATAAAAGTAATCATACATTCTATGAAAGAAGTGCAGATATACAAGCATAACTGTCGTAAGTAATTTTCTAACAACATTGCAGTATAAAATTAATAAAAAAGGTTATTTTACCTATAATAAAACTTAAGTCTTTTATTTATATGCCTACGAATAGGTTCAATAAAGTATATTGATGCAAAGTGTTAAATTATGAAAACTCAACAAAACTCTTATTAAATATAATAAGATACCAAATATGAAAAGATATAAAAAATGCTAGGTTTGCTTTCTTAGACACTAAATACTTTTATGTGGAGGTACTTGGAAGATTCGCAGCTTCTTGTGTGTTTGCTTCCTTCACGACTATAAATTAAATCAAAATTATAAGGCGTCTAAAAGGCAAGTTTTAGTGAAAAATTATACATGTAGTTGCTTTTAATTTCATTAAGTAGTGCGTCTGTTCCTGGCTTGGGCTTGCCGTTGATAGATAACCGATCAAATAGCCTATTTATGAAGTCCCACATTGCAGCGCAAGGCTCAATAATTTTGTATTATATTTTTATCCAGCAAATCCCTTTTTAAAACGTTTAAAATTATATTATACGTCTCTCAGCAGCCGACCAATAATTTCACAATGACACGCGGTACATAACAATATGATGAAATATTAAACTTCTACTAATTTAGTATATTGTACGAAAATATTCGTATGTTGTACGAATTTAAAAAAACATGTGTCTGCATTAGTACTATGTACGAAAATATATTGCGCTTACTGGCATTGCGCTACTATGATAGCACGGCCGAGTAATCATAGTCAACCACACCTAATTTTCACAAGTTTTAAAATATTATTTTTGCTGTTATTTAGTTTTGGATAGTTTTTTTAGTTCATTCTTTAAGAATATGCGTATAAATACAAGTTTAAAGGCAGTTTCACACTGTTGGGTATTTGCCAGAATTTGGTGCAAATCGTATCCTAATTGTGTAAACACCCAAAATATTTTTCTTTATCCCAATCACGAAAATTATTTTATTGAGATTTTTCAATGGAACATCGCTGTACAGATCTTTTGACTAAAAAAAAAAATCCATTTTTTTTTTACCAATAGCCCAATATACAAATGTACAAATCTGTACAAATATACCAATCGAGTAAAAATGTATGCAATTAACAAAAAAAATCAACAAACTTTCGTTAAAATTTCGAGTTTTTAAATCAAACTCTGAGTATGCAGTTTTGTAGCCCATTGAATTCTAGTAGAATAAAGTACGAGTTTCATGGTTAAAAATTTGGATTGATTTTTTAGAATCTTTAAAAGTTCGAAAATTTTACGAAAGTTTGCTGATTTTTTGTTTAATATTGCACAAATGGGTAGTCCCCTTGCAAACAGCGTTTATTTTATAATAGTAGCCATAAATTTAAAAAAAAAACGACCACAACAACAAGTAACTTCCAAATTGTATGCATATTTCTCTTTATTATCTGAAAATTTGAATAAACAAGAGCCTAATAATATTAAAAAACAAAATCGAAGTGTGGTAGTTTTTGTAAATTTTATATATAAAAATTTAATATAGCAAGTTTTGAAACAAGTAACTTTTACATAGCTGTCTTTTTTTAGTTTTTCGCGTTCTCTCTTCCATGAAGATTGGCCTGCCTCTTTTTTACGACGCCTTCAACTAGGCACCGAAACTACCACGTTTTCTTGCAGTTGTAGGTGTTCAGATCATATTGTGGTCAAAAAATTATAGCCGAACCACTTTTTGCCAAGTTTTAACGTATTATTTTCGTTGTTATTTAATTTTGGTTATTTTTTTTTTATAAAAATATAGTTAATTCTCTAAGAAAACCCGTGTAAATCCAAGTTTCCAAATTTTTGCAATATTAAAAAAAATTTCAACAAACTTTCGTACAAATTTCAAGGTTTTTTATAGATTCCAAAAATCTGGAAAAAATCCCCCCAAATTACTAAACAGCGTAAGCTTAAAAAGTTTTCATAAAAATATTAAAAACAAATTTTCCACGGAACCATAATAATGAGATTTTTGATGCTGTTTTTTAACTTTTTTCAAAGATTTGTGTAAGAAAAACTAGAATAACTGCTTTACCGATATAGACTTATGAGGTATCAGTGGAGAGGTATTTTCGCACCCTCTTTATTTCTTTGCAAAAAAACTCATTCACATCCTAAATTTTTTTTTATCAAATACCAACACATCTTAATTCAACATGGAATTACACGCGTTTATCTTACCTTCCTCTTCATGCTTTGAATGAGCTTATTCGCAAAGAAATTAAAAGGGAGAGAAAATACCTTACCAACGATACCTCATAAGTCTAAATTGGTAAGGTTTTGGCAGAGTTATTCAAGTTTTTCTTAAACCAGTCTTTGAAAAAAGGTCAAACATAGCATCAAAAATCTCATTATTATGATTCCGTAGAAAAATTTTTCTAAATTTTTGTATGCAAACTTTATAAGCTTAAACTGTTTAGTAATCTGAGGTATATTCAAAAAAAGAAATCTAAAAAAAACTTATAATTAATAAAAAACTCAATTTTTGGAGGTATTTTCAAATCAGTTCAGCTCACGTAAATCTTAATATTTTTGCGAGGTATTTTGGTGGAAGTCTTAAAATGTAATAGATTTTATAATTCTAGTGGAAAACAGTACCAATGTTTTTTTTGAATGGGGAGTGATGCAGTATACTGTACATAAGTTGACTATGATTACTGGGCCGTGCTATCATAGTAGCACAATGCCACTAAGTGCTAAAATTTTCAGGCAATAGCCTCATGCGATTATCGATTATATTTTTTGTTGTTTGTGTGAAATATTTTGTTTTATCAGTATTTTTTTTTATCAAAATATGTTGAATTAAAAGTGAAAATGAAAAAAATATTTTGCCAGAAGCTACGGGCCACAGCTTCCAATTTGTTATCTTCATTATCTAAACGCTTTGTCGATGGTGACATGAATTTTTTAAACGCGGAGCGACATCATAAATTTGCATGAGTTTGACCTAAAAGAAGAGGAAGAACCTTATTTGTCGTTGGAAAAATAGAAATAGATCTATTCCGGCCACAACCACAGTCGTCGCGTAGCCCTGTCGGCGCCAAAATAATTATTAACATAAGAATACGTGGAAAAATAATTTGACAGCTGTGGTAAATAGCTCGTCGTTTTCATTGTGTTCCGGCTATTAGAAAGTTAACGTACGACAAATTATTTTCTGAATCCTTAGCTCAGATCGCTAAATTATGATGACAAAAGAAGAACATGAAGAATGATTGGATGGGCTTTTGGGTTAAACCATATGTATCCTGAAGGGAAATTTTTTGCCGACTAAAGGGATGAAGCACCCTTCGGGACAAGGGGGCCTCATTGATTTCTAAAAAGTGTACATATGAATGTACTTTGAATTGCCTTCGTTGTAGTTGTGATTACTTAATTTGAAGAACACACAAATTATCGTGTTGACGTACTTTTAAACGAAAAATTGATATTAACTAAAAATTCGCCATTTTGGATATTAGGCATTAAAAATACTCGTTTTGCCTTCCAGCAGAGTTTTAAGCAACATTTTGTGGTGCGAGTAATTTACTGAATACATATGCAAGTAGATATAAAATCTATCACTCTCATATGTATTACTTGTTTTTCTGTTTTCTGACAAATGGAAAATTTTTAGTTAATACATTTTGAAAGAACGTGTGCGAAATGTAGTACATATCTTAATGCTTTACCGTAAATGTCTGGAGTTTCCTATAGCATTATGGTACATTTGACATATGTAAGTCCACTTTCGCATGTGTAATAATTAGTTTTTTATGTTTGTTATTTAACAAAGAATACTTCATTGCATTGCCGGCGACTGTGGCTGAGTGGTTAGAGGTGCATACTACCACTCCACAGAATCAGATCTCTGGTCCGAGCAACATCTAAATTATCAAACGTTTTTTCTAGTAGCGACAGGAATTGGCAAACCCTAGGGTAAAACTGTAGGTCCCTCTATTTGTGTAACAACATGAAAACGTACACCACATATTGGATGAGAAGCTCGGCCAAACACTTATCAAATGTGTAAGCGCCAAAATAATATGTTATATGTAGGCAATATATGAAGCTGTTTTTCATGACAGAAATACACGCGGTTTGATAACTTCCATATTGGTGAGAATAACTGCTGTTTAATGCGAAGCTTGACTTTTGTTATTTATTATTTTGTTTTCATCTGCATGTAGACTTAAAAAAAACTTTCAGGTTTTCAATTGAAATTAATGGAGTTTGGCAATATTTTTCAAAAATAGCCACTGTATAAGTAGTTTTTATAACTAATAGACATTTTTTTTTTAACAAATATTCGGAAAAAAACTGCATTAAAACTTTTTCAATAAAGTAATTAAATAATATTTTACACAAATAGAGGAAATGATATGCCAATCAATAAAAAACGTATGTCTTTATAAATCATCTACTTGTTTCGCCTTAGTTAATTTTTGCCAAAAAATTTGCCAAATTCCCCACAGTGCATAGTAATAAAATGTTCCCGGAGAGAGCCACGAGCTAATATGTAACAGTAGCTTAGCATAAAATGGTGCTGTATTTAACAGCAACCATTCTCTAGAAATACACTGCTCTCTCGTTCTCAGTGTTTTATACAAAATGTGTACATGTTCAAACCGTAGTCCCCTGCAATAAAGACACAACTCAAAACTAACAAAAAAAAAACCCTCAATACTGTTAAGTGACCCATGTCTCTAATCCTTGTGTAATACACGTATAATCCTTACCAAAGCAAGTAGCAAGGATTATTTAAGTAAGCAGTAAGGATTAAACATGGATGAGACAAGGACTAGGGCCATGAGGCCCTTAACAGTAGTAAGGGTTTTGTTTTTTTGAGTTTCGAGCTGTGCTGTTATTGCAGAAGACCATCGAAATGTATGGTGTATAACGTAACTGATTGTGAGTGCTTAAGCTGTCTGACTTGCAACCAGGGGTAGTTGACTGGCAGTCTACGTCGCAGATTAAAGTCAGTCTGTGAGAATTCGTTGAGAGGTGTCGGACGTGGTAGTCGCGGTGCAACCTAAAAATTAGTGTAGAATATTTTCGATAAGTGATTTTGAAAGATACTTTGCCTTTAACTGATGAAAAGTGTGAAACAAAAGCGCAGACGGTTGTATGTAAATACATAAATAAGACAAAAGTTCATTGTTCGCAATCGGTACTGTAAAGAAGTTAATACACGATTAAAAGAAAAACTACAAACCATATTCTTATCAACCCAAATACGCGCGCGAAATATTAGCAGCCTCACTCGTCTGCATCCTTCCATGCATGTCTATGTGTACTAAAATACATAAACAGTGCTGTATTTACAAATACGTATTCGGAAGTGTTTGCTGATGAAAAATTTCAAAAACAATTCGGGGCGCTATACTCGTAGACTTTCACTAAAGTAGTAATAAAATATAGATTGAATTATGCCTTAAAAAGTGTGTTATTTAAAGTCAATGAAGTAAAACAAATAACATACGCATAGGAGCAAGAGGTGTTTGTTTGCTACATATGTACATATGTATGTGCTAAATATGCAATCAGCTCAACGATNTACCACTTTTGATCTCTTTATATGGAATGAACTGATCGCTTTTGTTCGAGCATGTCCTATGAAGAGACTAATTGTTCACCTTTATACCCGAATGGGTATTAAAAGCGACTAGTCACTTTTAAAAAATAAAAATAAAAATTTGCGCCAGCTGAGATTCGAACCGGGGTGCTCAGTTTTGTTAGGCGAATACTCTCTCTGTGTGCCAACGCCGCACATGACATTTCATTGACTAAGTGCGTACATATCATTAAATCGTTAATAGTACCCGTTAGAGATGAGTTGGGGACTAATTGATCTCCAATTATACCCATAAGGGATGAGTCGAGACTAATTGACCTCCACTAGTACCCGTATGAGACTAGTTGGGACAAATTAATGCCCAATTGCACCCGATTGAGAGTAATCTCGGAATACTCTCTTTAGAGATTAGTCGCACAGTTTTTTGCAGGGTAACAATAGGGGAATTCGCTCTTTTGTGTATGCGTTGTATTTTGTGTAACTGTAACTGCATGAGCGTGTGATTTGTTGTTGCTAGCGGTACATCAAATACACATGCAACAACAACCATACGCTCAACCACCCTGCAGTAAAATTTAGGGACAGTCTGACAAAGCGCTAGTTCCGAACTACATATCTCAGAACTATCTCTGAACTAGTGCAAGAGGAATGCAGAGCGGGACAGTTGAAACTTGCGGTGTATATGTGCAAATGCTCACTACTCGTACAATACGAAAGTAGCTCAGCGAGAAGACCTCCGACTCAACCATCCTTGGTCGCGAGTTCAAATCGCGGTGGAGGCAGTTGTGAGTTTTCAAATTTAATGAATTTAAATTGTTGCGTGCAGCTTACAATATTTTTTTTTTAATAAAATATGTAACAAAAACGGAATCTGTAAAAGAAAAGAAAAAACGAAAACAAATGTCCAAATATCGATTCGCAAAAACGTTTTCTTATAAAAAAAACTGTCCAAAATGGAACCGGTTAAAAACTGGTTGCAAAGTAATGCAATGGGCGACAATTGCCACCGCCAATGATATCGCCATGTAAAACTGGACAGTTGAAAGCATTGCTTGGGTATTGAGCTAGAACTGGTACTGTGGGCAAAAGGTCTAGTTCTACGCTCGCTTCTAGGCTAGTCAGATTTTCTGCAGGACAGTTACACTTACGCAGGATACAGCGAATACACAGAAGCGCGAATTCCACTAATACTTAATAATAACCTAAACCAATACCCAAAAGTAGCAGCATATGTACATACGTTACTATTTACCGGTCTATAGCGATAAGACGCGTTAAATTTCTAGGCACTTCACGAATAAATAGTTATAGGTACATATATTCATGTACATATGTATGTATGTATGTATCTATGCCCACACAAATGTTAATTTACATATGATTGTACATACATACATACATACATAAGAATTGTAACTTAATTCCAAACTAGTGGTATGAATTATGTGAAGAGATTTAACGTTGTTCAGTACTTTTAGTTTGCAACATGTTTTTCGGGACATAGTGAATAACCTTCAGTACTTTTAGTTTGAACATGTTTTTCTGGACATAGTGAATAACCTATGAATGGCTGTATACATATATGTAAAGATGCATGTACGTATGTAAGCATAGGCGTACGCAGAGCATAATTTATGGGGAGTGAGATCTTTTTAATGTAAATTTTATTAGAATTGTTAAATTATAGCTATTAAAAATTTATAATAATTTACCTCATTATTTGTTGGTTTAGATCCGATCATTGGGTCATGAAGAAAATAACGGTACCTCTAAATTTGTATATGAGGATTGAAGCTGGTTGTGTTTTTTGCTTAAAAATTACTTGTTATTGTAACAATTGAGTTGCACCGAGGCCTACAAAGGTATTTTTATTGCACAAAGTTTTTTATGAACTTATTGAATAGTTAAAATACAAATTTGTTTGTTACCTTAATTGCATGCAAATTTTAAATGCGACTTAGTCTTTGCACCGAAATCATAATTTTTTCATTATTTTTAACGGAATAAAAAAAGGAGGAGGTTATCTATTCGTCGGAATACTTTTTTTTTATGTACATATGTTACGGCATAACCGATTTCGATAATTCTTTTTTAAAGGAAAGGTGGTTGATCCCACCCTAATTTGGTTTAGATCCGATTATTACTTGTTTTAAACAATAGTCTTCGAGTGTCTTCTGCAAACCGATAAATTGTTTTAGTGATGATTCCTTTTTTGTTTTTTCTACAAAGCCTCTGCGAAAGCTAAGCATACCTAGACCTAAATTCAAGTACAAACTAAGAGAAATTATTAAAAGATAACAATTATTTTACCTTTTTTTAAGTAAATGACTGTTTATCAGACTAACAAAGGTAAGCTGAAAAGGACGTTCACATTTGATAAAATTATCGAGGAACAACCAGCAGTTTACCAAAACTACCGAAATGGATGTGAAGAGACCCAAACTTTTAATTTATTGCATACATTTTTTTAATTGGAAATTGATTATGAATTCATAAAATGAATCTTACAATGAAACTTTGGAATGTAGGGGTGGGGGCGCCGTCTGCCCCGCTCGTACCTGCGAACGCCCATGTATGTAAGTACGTACATATGAAAGTATGTAATTTCATATCTATACAAATACATACGCGAGAGAATATATATAAATATAGAATGGGAGAGTCATAGAACACTTAAAGCAAAAAGAGGCCTTGCAAGTACATACATACATACATATGTACATTACCATACATACATTCATGGATTCATATGTGTAAATTTATTAGCGTGCCTTTTTTTGCGGATAGCTAGAAAATCCGATTTCTTCTGTTTATTCCGTACATTTGTACTTAGGTTCAAATACTTAAAGCACAAAGAGAGAACACATCTAATCAATTGTACGTAGATGCAACATAATATACTGCATGAAGAAGAGAGTGAGTTATAGAATTCGGTCGCCTAAAAGATAGTCATAAACATTTATATTCCCATTACAACAACTATTAACTAAGTATGTATACACCCGGTAGAAAAAATTGCATAAAAGTTAAATATTAGAATTTGAACGAAATTTTCACGCCATATGTAAAGATATGGGATACATGACATCTCTTAAATATCACAATCGTGGGTAGGAAGAATTAGGGTAAATTTCAGATGAAAATTTCAGGTGGAACCTAAGTTTAATTCTCAGAAATCGTTTTAATCTTGAAAATGTAACATTCCTTACAGAAATATAAATAAAGAATACTTAGAAACTATGTAGTTAACCAATTCATTTAGTAAGATTTTGAAATAGTATTACATACATTATAAAAAGGGAAAATAGCGAACAAGTGCGAAAATTTCTTTGTAAGTCTATATGAATATGAAAACAAATAATTTTTAAGTGCTGGCTTTTGTGCCTTCGTGTTATTTACACAAACAAAACGCAGTTTCACATGCATTAAAGTTCCTACATTAACTAACAGAAATCCTGATGTAAAACTAATATGCGTTACGACAAAATGTCAAAGCACAATAGTAAACAAATGCCTGCTGCACCTATCGGCTTTTATCCATAGAATGAACGGCCTTATTGTATGAATATTTTCTTAAAGCCTTTTTTAAACAGCTTAAAAAAATGAGGAGTTATCAATTCGTCGGAATATTTCTCTTTTTTATGTAACCGCGTCACTTAGGACTATGTCAACCGATTTCGTTTGTTGTATTTAAAGATAACATAAATATACTCCGTATAGAGTATTGTCCGCAATATATGCAAATATTTTCATGCTAATGAGTTCATTGTTTTCTGAATATTAGAGATATATGTTCAATAAATGAATTGAAGAACTATAATTTTAACCGACTTCACAAAAAGGACCTCCTCCTCCTATGAATTCGTCGGAATATTTTTTTTATATATGTTACCGCATAACTTTGGACCACGTTAACCTATCGATATATAAGATTTTTTTTTTTGTAAAATAAAAGTTAGACATTTTTTTGCATTGTCAATAGCTATGAAAAAATACCACTGCTGACTGAAAATAAGATATCACATAATTGAAGTGGCCCGTTTCAGAAATTCTGACTCATATGTATGTACACACGTACATATGGATGAATGTATGTATGTTAATAGCACATCTTTAGAGGTCTTAATACATACTAACTAAATAGTTAGCATGCATATAAGATTAAAAACCGAGAGTACCAAAAACATTCTATTAATTGGCACACTACAAGTGAAATTATTAATAACCGGTTCGTAGTAAGCTGAAAACAAACTTACTTTATTGCGACATCATCATGTAAAAGTTGTCAAGTGAAAGCAACATAAAGTAATCGAGGCGTAGTCACCCCTAATTGATAAATAGTGAACTTATAGTTCATTTATAGTAGTTAGTCGAGTTCCCTAAAGGGTAAACATGTCCATGTATAAACGTACAAATTCATCGAACGTTTTATTTAAAATAACTGATGGCAAGTGCAGACTACATTAAAAATAACAAATGTAAATTTATGTTGAAGAGTATAAGTATGCATTGAGCGTGAGAACTTACATATGAAGGTACATAAAAAATTGAACTAAGCAGTACTAAATGAGATGCAAATTTAAGCGATCGGTGGCTCGCGACTTTATTTTAGAACTCACAATCCTCAGCGAATAGAGTACTGGCGTTTTGAAATTCAAATATGGTCAAAACTTCGGCTTTCCCAGCTAGATGATAAAATGAAAATGTATAAGAGTCTTTAACAGCGAGCATAAATGTTTATTTTATAAAAATTTAAGGTGTAGAACGAATCAAGCGAAAAGGTACCCACATGTTTACACATACATACATATCGCTACATACGGTATGTTTTTCCTCCTCGAAAATCCAGTATTCACAAATAAAGCGAAAAATTAAAATATGTGCTCCACTTTTGAGATTTTGATAAGTCAGATCAAGGCCACAATCTATTTACATTTGTATGTATTTATATACATATGTACATAAGTAAGTACATACATATGTATGCACATGTGCAAAACCCAAACTTCTTTCTACTTACCGTCCAAGGAAATGTTTGTGATTACCAAATCGAATTGTTTGGCATGCATGCATTCACTCAGTGAATGCATTCCCATTAATTGCAGTACGAGAAAAACAGTAATATTTAGTGATAGAAGCACGACGAATGCGAGTAGCTTTAGCTCTCATCTATACTAGCCCCAATAAAATTGTTGTCATGTACATACATGTAGCCATACATTCATAAGTGCACTTAGAATACGTGATAGCGCACAACCTCCAACGCCAAATTATCAAAAATACACCCCCTCAGTACTCGGCTGTCATACTGGTTCTACAAGTATGAGTGCAACAAATAAAATCAAAAAATAAACAAAGGCAAATGGAGGAAAGAGCAGAATATACCATGCCAAAGTACGAAACATGCATAAGTATGAGTGTAATCAAAACAAAGAAGACAAATGCAATATATGTATGTACGAAATACGAGACAACGAAATGCGCTAAATGAATGCCTAAGTTATCAAATCGATTAACTCCACTTTTTGAAAAATCTTAAATTTAAGTGTCAAAGCACATGGAATCATATATAATATCCATACATATGTATAATAAAATTGTAACAGGCCGATGTGTGTCCATTTTACTTAGATATTAAAGAAAAAATTTATATGGGATCTTTATTAGAGCAACAGAAGTCAAATAAACAACTTTTAGAATGTTTGTCTGTCTGTCTGTATGTTTATACGCGCATCACTCGAAAACTAATTCATGGAATCGAATGCAATTTTCGCCGATGTATTGCTAGAGGTCTAACTTAAAATATAGAAGAAAAAATTTGAAAGTTGTTACCTGTTTGAAAATTGCAGTTTAAGTAAATTGATAAGATAAAGTAAATATTGCAATAGGGCTGTCAATGAGAATTAGTATAACATTAAAGAAACTGCGGGATTTGTAGACTCGAGTTATAAGATTATAAATTAAATTTCCAGGAGAAAGCCAATACTTTATTGACTTTCTAAATATGGAATTAATTTTGTATGCACATATCGGTAAGTTCCAGACCTCTGCAATAAACACCTCCAGAGATATGCAGAGTGTAACCTAGCTGACGGCGAAGAAAGACGCGTAAACATCGATTTATACCTGGCCAAGGACTGACGCTTCAGCATCATTCCCCAAAACTCCTTGGGAAATTTACATACTGTTACACCCGCGTCCTTCTTCGCCGTCAAATATTTTAACGCGTCTTTCTTCGCCGTCAACTTTGTTAAGAGTCTTTCTTCGCTGAAGTGTTTTATATGCATCTTTTTTCGTGGTCAATGAAAGACCATGCGTAGCAAGTGTGCCAAATGTTGTTCTGATCAGGAAACCGGTTAAGGAAGTAGCCTATTTTTCAATCCAGGTCATAAACCAACAAAAAATTGCAAAATTTATCCTATTTGGCAATATAGGTCGTAAACTATCTGCGTGCAAACTTTCATGCAAATCAGTTCAGTCATTTCCGCGTATTAATTTAATTCAACTTTTTAACAGGTGGCAACTCTTAAAAAAAGTAAGCTATTTTCCAATGTAGGTAATAAGCTATCTGTATGCAAAATTTCATGCAAATCAGTTCAGTAATTTCCGCGTATTAAATTAATTTACCTTTTTTTAACAGGTGGCAACTCTTAAAAAACGCAACCTATTGTCCAATCTCGGCCATGAGCTATCTGTGTACAAAATTCCATGCAAATCCGTTCAGTGGTTTCCGCATGATGGTTTCGCAAATACCCAAAACACACAAACATACAAACTTTCACATTTATAATATTAGTATGATTCCTTATTTGAGTTTATATTATAAAAGGAATTTTAAAAATATTGAGCATTGTTTGATTTGAAAATGATTAAATAGTTCTCGTTTTCTGCCGTATTTATGTACATATGTACATATGTATGTACATTAGGCTGGCCCAGCATTTTTTCCTCCAGCCACCCTACAGAACTGAAGAATATAAAAAATAAGGAGATACGTATCTTTTTATTTTGAAATTGGTTAATATTTACCCGTACCGCCGAGGCTTTGAAGTTTCCCATGTATTTTACATGGGGAAAATACATTTTCTCGTTGAATTGCTATAAAATCGTTAAAAATAATTACTTTTTGATCGAATAAGACTATTTCCCTTCAGAAGTCTTCAAAAAATAACACCAAGATGCTTATTTAACTTAAAAATTTTACTAAGTGTTTTTTAATAACCGATAATCTTATCTGTTATATACAAAAATTAGTTATTTAATGTTTTCATAACCACATCACGCACGAACAGCTCAATAGATGTGTTTAATTCTTTTTTGCATTCTACTCGATGATATTTTTTTTTTGTGCTATGACAGACTGCTTTCCTCAGGAAGGCAGTTTCGTTGCTGGCAAAGGATCCTTTATGTAGGTCCTAAAATAGCAGGTTATTCAACAGTCTAATCAATTTATTACTGAAAATGTGAATCGACACAATTCACGGCAAATTACTCCAGCTGTGGTTATGTTACTCTCTTGTTGACTTTGGTAGTCGTGATACTGGTGACGCCATCTGTTCAGATTTTTGTTTTTTGGTGTGTTTTCCACAGTAGCCAAACAAAACGACAGGAAATTGAAGCTTCCGATAGTTGCAATTTTATGTAGAGTAGTGCACGTTGCGTGGCTGGCGGTTTGGCGTGTAATTAAGCGATGTGGCAACTTTTTCAATTGTCATCTGACGTGCGATGTTGGAGCGTGATCCCTGGAGCGGTCGAGGTTTGGTGTAGGATTTAAGCCAAAGCGGCTTTTGCAAGGAATTGATACTTACAATTTAACTAGTCCTTCAAAAGGGCATAATCACATCCAAAGGGACAGCTTCAAAAATTAGATCAATTTATCTAAATTGTTAGCATGAATAAATTCAATTAATATCGAATAGTCTTTAGTATTTTTTGATTTTAAAAACTCCATAAGGGAGTTATATTTATCGAATATATAAAAACTTCTTCTCTTTACAGCGAATCTGCGGCATTCAAACAAAAGGTGGTTTGCGGTTTCAACAGAGCTACAAAAATGACACAGGCTGGTTGTACCATGTCTGAATTTACTTAAATATTATCTACAATAAGTGTGCCCAGTCAGAAGACGATTTAGAATTTTGATGTCAGAAGGAGGCAGGTTGTGTTGGTTTTTCGTGAACCACGAAGTCCGCAGTCCGCGTCACTGACGGTTGTATTTGTGCAAAGGTTTTCCCTTTAACTAGACATGTGTTCTGATATTCAACATTCCAATCATTCCAGATCTTATCTCTAATGCGTGTGATAGCTTCCTGAAAGGTATACATGCTTTCCATGACTAAACCCCTATCTACTGCAGTCTTGGCTGCAAGATCTGCCTTCTCGTTGAAGCCAATACCTACGTGGCTCGGTACCCAGCATATAGTGATATCGTGAATAGAAGAGTTACAAACCTCATTATGTACTTCTGCCACCACGAAGTTGTTTGTGGAGTCCTGCTCCAGTAACTTGACCGCAGCAGCACTGTCTGTAAAACTACCTATCCTGGATAGTTTCAATCTCTTTGCAATTCTTACGGCACCCTGAAATTGTGCATATGGAAACTGTGCATACGAAATAATGCATATGANAAAACCGAAATAAAGCATACATGCACAGTTTCGGTTGAAACCGAAATAATGTCTAAATGCACAGTTTCCATATGCGCAATTTCGGTGCCCCAATTCTTACAGCCTGCCTAATGGCACAGAGTTCACCAAAAGTGGAGGAGAATTTTTCATTTAGTTTGTACATATAAGATGTATCGCTACATATGTCATGGATAGCACATCCTACACAATCATCAGCTATGGACGCATCAGTGGCGAATAGGTAGAGTCCTTCTTTTTCCATTGTTTCTTTCTTCTCCTGGTACAACGACATCAGCTGCCTTTCAGAGAATTTTTTCTTTGCGTGCCCCAGTTTTGGTGGAACTAATTTTAAATTTGCATGCTTTATAAACTGGGTGTTCGTGTTTATGTTTTCGATAATTTCTTTGAATTTGTTATACGTAAAACTGTAACTAGTGTTAATCTGTGGAGAGTTATTAAGTTGGGTTTTTGAGCGTTACATTTGAGCCCCATTGTTTTATGAGCTCCTTTGCGGTTTGCCAGGTTGCTCTGTGCCTAGGGGGTAGGTCGCCGGCTAGTGCATATCTAGAGTGGATAGGAGTACTGGGAGGTACACCAATACACCTTCTAATGGCATTGTTAGATATTGACTATAACGCGTTGCTGTAACTTTTCGGTGCATTTGCCAGAGTGGTAAAGGCGTATTATATTTTGGATCTTAATGTCGATCTGTATAAGTTTAGTGCTACTTTAGGATTTAGACCCGACTTAATAGTTGTAATATTGGTTAATAGGTTGATTCCTGAGTATCCTGCCTAAAATTTTAGTTTCAAAGGCCTGCTCTATGTTGGTCGAAATAATGTTGAGTGCAAATAGCTTTCTTGGCCCTTTAGTAAAGTGTATGAATTGGATTTTAGATAGGTTAAAACTGAGGTTTAAGGATTCGCATTGCGATTGTAATTCAATAAGTTTGGTTTTAAGATTATTGAGAGCTGATGGCACGGAGCCATAGTGGCTGATTAAAATAATGTCATCGGCATGTTGGAGGATCTGTGTCATGTGGTCGCTTAAGTCGTGCAGTCCGCTAGTGTAAATGTTAAACAAACTCGGCGATAAACAGCTACCTTGTGGGAGACCATTTTCGCCGTGATCGAGTGACTTCCTAACGTTAGAGTACGTTTTGATAGAAAGTTTTGGATCCAGTTACAAATCGTTAGATTGAGGTTGTGGCTATGTAAAATATTAATCAGCTTCGATGTTTTGACGCAGTTGTAGGCATTGTCAATGTCTAGTAAGCAAGCAAAGACCTTTCTATTTTCTTTTCGTAGCGATTCTATTTGATGCAGCGCTTGATTTAGACACATAGGCGCCGATTTATTTTTCCTGTATGCAAAGCTGTTGGATGGGATGATCCCTTTCTTTTCAACTTATTCTGTCAGCCTAGCTGGGACTAGCATGTTCGCACATTTGACTATTACAGACAGCAGAGATATCGGTCTAAAATTGGTGATAATGTCTGTGTCTCTGTTGGCTTTCGGAATGGGTACAACCTTGACTCTTCGCCAGGATTCCACCATCTTATTCTCATTTACATGGTTTTCTAATTCTTTGACTAGGATGACTGTGGTTTCGTCGGGAAGAGCTTTTATCATATCAAACGTGATTTTATTCGGTCCGCCTGCTGAACCTTTCTTCTTTTTTAACAAGTGAGTTAGTTCCTCCACCGAGTAGTTAAGCCTATCATTTTGCCCACATGGTAGATAACTTTGAGTTGTGTCATCATTATTCTCCATTACCTGGCCTCTGATAAGCGTTAAGAAAGCCTCATCATTTTCCCTACTCTAGTGGCTGGTGTGTTTGCTTCTTCCTTTAAGGTTGTTGACGAACCTCCAAGAGTCTCTCGTATTTGGGTTTTTGTTCAGTTCAGCAATAGCTTCTTCGAAGTTAGCTTTCTTTGCCCATTTCACTTCTTTTTGCCAGTGAAGTTTTGCGGCTATCGCAGCTTCAAAATCTTCGACATTGTTCGTGAGTCTGACTTTTTTGCGGGTTGCCACAAGCCTTCTATAACTTACGTTTAGCCCATCATGCCACCATGCCTTTGTGTAAAACCAACTTCATTTAGGTCAATCGTCGACTTTTTTACAGCATGCTGAATCGCAGAGTTGAAGGATTTTAGACCGTTCTCGCACTTCGCCTTATTTACCAGTTGACCAGTTTTCGAAGAGGTTGCAGTTGGTAAGACTGAGGTCTAGTACCGAACCATTTAATCCCACGCCGTTGGTGTTAGTATAGAGAAAGGTTTTAGCCCCGCTGTTGAGGCACCTGAAATTAAATCTGTCGATGGCAGCCGAAAGGCTTTTTCCCCTCGTCGAGTCAAAGCTGTCTCCCCACCTAGAAAATCTTGCGTTGAAGTCTCCCAACTGAATGACGTTAGGTTGTTTATTTAAAAAGGCTAGCAATTTCTGAATTTCGTTGTTAAAGTTTTGAATGGTTAGGGTTTGACTAAAGTATGCCAAGCAAATAGTGATGTTGTTGTCCAGATACGTCGTCTTGCCAATGACAATGTCACATTGTGCTTGATATTTAATTTTTTGTAGTTTGATATTTCTTTTGCTGCCAATAGCCACGCCTCCGTAACCATCAGCTCTCATTTTTGTTATAAGGTTGTAGTTAATGAGTTTATTACCACTAGGATCTTGAGAGAAAATCTCCTGCAAGGCCAGCAGCTCAATGTTGTGTTTCTTGCAAAAAAATTCAACGAGTGCCTTGTTGGCCTTCAAACTCTGCACGTTGAGTTGTAGGACTCTCATACAGATTTGTGATGATTGGTTTCTACGTTCCGTTGCGTCTGCTGTCGTTACCTCCATAGCATTGCTATCATTGTGTTATTAACTTGAATGTTAAACCTTTTGCACAGAAGAAAGACAAGTATTTCAATCTCTGCGACACGGCTCCAATTCTTGGACTCGTAGCAGGGAGTGATGGGTTGTTTATCTTTTGCTTGTCTGTCGGTCGGGTTTGGCTTTTGACTTCCACCGGCTATGGGAATTTGAGCCACTTTACTATACCTAACTCTAGTTGTGATTCAGTTGACCACTTCATTACTGTTCACCACTTTCGTTCTGTTGCTACCGAGAGCAGGGAAGCTCTCATAATCTGCGAGAAGTGAGAATCTGTTTGAGCTTTGTTTAAGATTATGGTAGGAGTCAAAGGCTTCTTTCCTGGAAATTTTTTTAATGGTCATAATTTTTAAAATCTCTTCTTCTTTTTCCCATTTAGGGCACGATTTCCTACTAAGAGCACTGTGGTTTTGGATGCCACAAACAATGCACTTTTCGTCATTGCATTTATCAACACACCCGTCCTCTTTCCCACATGTGATACATCTCTTTTTAGCTTTAGAAGCTAGTCTAGTGTGCCCCAGCCTACCACAGTTGTAGCACTGTCTTATTCTGGGAAAGTAGTGTAGAATTTTGAATTTAGATATAAATATGTCAATAGACTCCGGAAGGTTGTTGCCTTTGAATCCTATCATTGGCAGAAGTTTTTCCCTATCGTTTGGGTCCCGTCTTTTAAGTCTCATGACCGAGGTCACTGGAATGTCCGAATGTATGTTTTCTTTGATTTCTTCGTCAGGAAATTCTACAGGGATTTGCCGTACCACACCGAAAGTCTCGATAAAGCTGCGCGGGATGAAAGGTCGTATTTTGGCATTTCCTAAATCGCCGTTTTTGAGACATTCATTAGCAGATGAGACATTGTCAAAAGTTACCTTGTACAAGGATTTGCCTATAGCTTGAGCGTTACGCATGCCTTGAATATTTAGTTTTCTGATTTTTTCAAAGAGAAAAAGTCCATTTTTGGTTTTGTTATTTTCAAACAAGGAGCTTGCCGAGGTGTCGAAAAGCACGTTCGCCTCCCCATCATGGTCATTATCATAAAATATCTCGTTTTTGCTGCAGCTGCATTTAAGCTGGCGTTATTTGAGTTCACATTGTTTTGCTGTGAGTTCTCGTTAACAAAGGGATTTTAATGTACGTTCACTGGGGGTTTATTTAATGCGTCACTTTCATTTTTCCCTACGGCTGAAGTAGCGTTTTCGTTGAAAATGTGCACAATTTGGGGTTATTTTCGTTTACCCTAGTGTATGTACTCCTTTTTAGTAACATTCCTTGTAGCGGAATTTTATTAACGGTTGTCTCCGTATCGTCCCTACATTCACTTTCGCTGTTAGAAAGAGATTCACCAAGACTTCTTTCTTGTATGACTATTTTTTTCTCGCTCATTCCTTTGTCTTTTTTGACAATTCGTTTTTCCCCCTCTTTTCTACAGCTGTAAACCAGCCTGTGTCATCCTCTAAAGCATCGTTATCTGGCGGCTCTTCAGCCGCCAAAGCGTCCGCCATTTTGGCGTCTAATTACCCGCACAATAAAAAAACACACCACTTGAGTAAATTAAGCAGACTCACCTGAAAACTTATTGTTTGGATTAAGGGCTTAAAGGGAGTTGTCCTCCAACAGTTCCCTCCATATGTACAGCACTGTGGACTTAAAATGAATGCTAAAAACCTGGGGACCACACCAGACACTCCCAGGTGCCTTCTGCGTTGTTCTCCACGTTGATTTGGTCCTTCTTGACCTCACCGCTTCCTCTGCACCAGACTTTCCTTTGATTTTATAATCTTCTTTGAAATTTTTTAAATTTTTTCCTCCTTGCGATCCTCAGTAAAGATGAAACTGCTCGTTATTAAGTTAAAGTTGAAATCTCAGAATTGAGCGCGTCCGTCTTCAACCAATGTCAGATAGCGAGTACTACTCGATGTTATCTGTAAGTTTGTGGTAAAAAATTTTTGAAGAATAAGGTTGCCAGATATTTGAAAATTTATAATTATTTAAAGGTCAATAAAATATTTAAGTTTCTTCATCAAAACTAAAAGCGTCTAAAGATATTTAAAAATATTTTGGGTTAAATAACACAAACGGCAATAACGCAAAATTTCCTTTATTTCACTCTTAAATGGGAAATAATACCAATTTGCTTTATTGCCAACAAGGTAAGGTTAGGTTAGGTTAAACGGGCAGCTCTGAAAAAAGAGTTCACTCGGAGGCCGCAGAGGCCTATTGTGATGCCCATGGGGGTTACCCCAAGCCTATCCCTACATGTCTTCGAACCATTTTGATTTTCTGGCGAATCCTAGCAGTCCTTCGAGAGGAGCTTTCCCCAAGATATCCAGATTCGCGAAGAAGTGGTGCCCAAGAAACTTGAGGCGTTTTCATCGAAGTGCTGGACACTCAAAAACGAAGTGCTGGACGGATTCTAACTCCTCCTCACCCCTGCAGCTTCTACAGAAATCATTATGCGGGGCTCCGAACCTGGCGGCCATGTGGCCAATGGTCCAGTGTCCCGTTAGTATTCCTGTGAGAAGCCTGACGTTTGACTTTGAAAGCCTTAATAGGCTCCTTGTTCTTCGTTCATCGAGCCGTGGCCAGAGTGGTCGCAATACCCTGCAGGTGTGAAGGTTTACCCACCAACCTTGCCGCCATATGGATTGCATATATCTCAGCCTGAAAAACACTGCAGTGGTCTGGGAGTCTATACGACTCCCTCAGAGATAACTCCTGATCCTGTTCCGATATCCATTTTGGAGCCGTCCGTGAACATGGGTATTTCGTCAATAGCAATATTAAATTCCCAGTCACTTCTGTCAGGAAAATGGATATCGAGGTTTCGATTGAAGTCAATTTCCGTGACCTGATGGTCACAGCGGCTGTATTCCACCCCCACTCTCCCGAGGATTGTGGCGAGACCGTTGCAAGTTGTTCGCAGCATGTTAGACGCTCTGAGTCGTAGAGCGCTTTTAGTTGCGATACTTTTATAGGTGGAATATCCAGCAGGGTCTCTAGAGATGCCTGGGGCGTTGAATAAATCGCCCCCGTTATGCATAAGCATGCTTGTCGTTGCACCTTTTGCAAGTTGAGTAAATGGGATTTGGTGTCAGCCGCCTGCCACCATACCAGCGTGCCATAGGTGAGGATAGGTCTAACTACCGCCGTATAAATCCAATGTATTATCTGCGGTCGCAGACCCCAGTCTTTTCCAATGGTAGCTTTGCAGGAGTAGAGCGCGTTGAGCGCNTTCATCGAAGTGCTGGACACTCAAAAACGAAGTGCTGGACGGATTCTAACTCCTCCTCACCCCTGCAGCTTCTACAGAAATCATTATGCGGGGCTCCGAACCTGGCGGCCATGTGGCCAATGGTCCAGTGTCCCGTTAGTATTCCTGTGAGAAGCCTGACGTTTGACTTTGAAAGCCTTAATAGGCTCCTTGTTCTTCGTTCATCGAGCCGTGGCCAGAGTGGTCGCAATACCCTGCAGGTGTGAAGGTTTACCCACCAACCTTGCCGCCATATGGATTGCATATATCTCAGCCTGAAAAACACTGCAGTGGTCTGGGAGTCTATACGACTCCCTCAGAGATAACTCCTGATCCTGTTCCGATATCCATTTTGGAGCCGTCCGTGAACATGGGTATTTCGTCAATAGCAATATTAAATTCCCAGTCACTTCTGTCAGGAAAATGGATATCGAGGTTTCGATTGAAGTCAATTTCCGTGACCTGATGGTCACAGCGGCTGTATTCCACCCCCACTCTCCCGAGGATTGTGGCGAGACCGTTGCAAGTTGTTCGCAGCATGTTAGACGCTCTGAGTCGTAGAGCGCTTTTAGTTGCGATACTTTTATAGGTGGAATATCCAGCAGGGTCTCTAGAGATGCCTGGGGCGTTGAATAAATCGCCCCCGTTATGCATAAGCATGCTTGTCGTTGCACCTTTTGCAAGTTGAGTAAATGGGATTTGGTGTCAGCCGCCTGCCACCATACCAGCGTGCCATAGGTGAGGATAGGTCTAACTACCGCCGTATAAATCCAATGTATTATCTGCGGTCGCAGACCCCAGTCTTTTCCAATGGTAGCTTTGCAGGAGTAGAGCGCGTTGAGCGCCTTCTTTCTCCACTCTTCGGTGTTCCTTTTCCAGGAAAGCTTAGAGTCGAGAATAACCCCCAAAAACTTTGCTTCTTTGGACAATTCGGGATTTGCTCCATTGAGGGACGGAGGTCGGAAATTGTCTATTTTATATCGCTTGGTGAGGTGTGCCCCGTGTGGCTGTTTTCCTCACTTCTGATGTGCCCAAGTAGCCATTGATGTTTCTGGTGCTCAACATATTGTCGATCCAGAGAGTGATCAATGGGTCCAGTTCTACAGCCACCATGGAGCAGTGTATGGATGCCAAATTAACATTGTTAAAGGCGCCCTCCACGTCCAGGAAGGCTGCCAGCGCATATTCCTTGTGATTCAGTGCTTGTTCTATACTCCCAACAACCTTGTGCAGGGCTGTTTCAACCGACCTACCTTTACGGTAGGCATGTTGAGCTTCGCTGAAGGTCCCAGGAGTAAAGCGTTGCGTGATCAGCAGACTCAGAAGCCTCTCCATTATTTTGAGAAGAAATGATGAGAGGCTGATGGGCCTAAAATCTTTTACAGTGCTGTGGCCCGCTTTCCCTGCTTTGGGAATGAAGACCCCTCTTACTCGCCCTATAGATTGTCGTTAGCCAGGGGGTTACCGCGGCGCTTGTTCGTTGTAGCATGGCTGGAAAGATCCCATCCGGTCCCGGAGATTTGTAGGGTTGGAAGGATCTGATAGCCCAAGCTACTTTGTCTGTAGTGATGATTTCGTCCACTGGACTGCCTTGCCTGTGGGTACAAGGCTGTTCTGTCACAGGAGTTCCTGTGTCCCCTGCGTCACCGCAGCCAGGGAAGTGGACGTCCGTAAGGTGTTCCAGTGTTTCAAGGTTGCTTTCGGTGTGCCCTCCTCCTGGCTTTTTAAGAAAGCCGGGAGGATCCGGGTTTTTCGAGAGGCACCTTCTTAGTCGCGCGGCATCAGTAGTCGTTTCGAGGTCCTCGAAACCTTCTTTGCTTTCTTTATCTCTTTCTTGAACGCATTGAAGTTGCGATGATATTCGTCCCAGTCCTCCGCGTTCTTAGTGAACTTCGCTTTATTGAAAGTTTTCCTAGCTGCTATCCTGAGCCGCCTTAAATCGGCCGTCCACCACCTTGGGTGTCGCTTAGAAGGTTTGCTCTCGGGACAGGTTGTTATGTAACATTCGTTGAGAGACTTCGTTAGACAGAGGACCGCTCCCTCCAGTTGGTCCGCTGAAATTGGCTCCGCCGTGTACGGTGGACTCGCACACACTCGCACTTTCGTACGGGATGGTACCTCTGAGATCGGAACAACTTCTAGTCGTGCGTTGGCCCAAAGTTCATCTTGGTTGCGGACGCAGTTTGTTAGGAAGTCTAACGACTCCTTGTTACCGCATCCAACAACTTTGACTCCCTTCTGCCACTTGGCTCCATCAAACATACCAATGTTGTTGTTTTTGGTTCGCTGGATTTCGCCAAGTAGTGCCCTCATAATCTTTTCTTCCAGGAGCAACCATTTTTCCGTGGGAATCTTTCCTTCCGGGTGATTCCGGTCTATGATTGCTACCTGGAGCTCTGGTGCTGAGCATAAGGTCGATGAAGTTTTCACCCGCTTCTGCTCAGGCTGTGTTTTCTTGTCGCCAGACAGTTGTCTCTTCGGAGTGCGTGCAACCGGTCCCTTACCACCGGAGACAATAGCAGCTGCCGACGTCGAGGCCTTCTCCCCGTGCATCCGTGGGAACACTGGCCTCGCGGTCTTCGGCACCTTGGGCGTCAGTGATTGCGACAGCTTGTTGTTTCCAACAGCGGACAGGGGAGCAGATTTCTTCGTCGGCAGACTGCTACCGCCCTCAGAGGGGGGTTTGGTTACAGCGTCCCTTTTTTCGGAGTTGGTGGCTTTTCCAGAGACCGCGGTCACACTTCCGGAAGCATTCGAGACTTTCTCCTCACGGAGTCGCTCATACTTCCGGACAATGTAGGCATGCTTCGTGTCCCTTGGCGTTAGAGTGGCGGGGTCGCGCTCTCGCAGTTTCGCGAGGATTCGACGAGAGCTTTTGTACCCCATCTTTCTCTGCCGCTCTTTGTCCTTCTCCTTGTCGGGCTTGGCATTGACTCCATAGCTCCTTCGGTTGCAGCCGGTCTCTCAGAAACATCAGACCCCAGACTGAGCTGGCTCAGTGCGATGGAATCCGCCCAGTCGCGATCCTCCTCATCTGAGGAGTCTAGCAGTGAGTGGATTTGAAGATACTGGGAGCCCGACTCGCCACTTTCGGAATGGCAACTCTGTTGCCTTGCCAATGTTTTTACCTCAGTAGCTCGCCTATCATCCAAGCCCGGGGCAGACAGCTGGAAGATAGGGTCAACAGTAGCATTTCGATAGCTGGGGCCTGTTGTCACCACTCCAACGATAGGGTCTCCGGGGATTTTAGAACCCTCCTTTGCCGGATACTGAGGGCCGGGCTGAGTAGACATTCCGGGGGGAGGGTTGCATTTTATACCTACTGCCAGGTGAAGGTTGTCCTGCCGCCCACTATGGGTCAGACGCAGACCAGGGAGCCACCCCACTGGGGAACAGACGCTTCTGGATTTGTCGGTCCGTTTTCAAACGCGAAGATTGGGGTCCCGTACGTAGTGGTCCACCCGTCATCACCTTATGGTCGTCCTGAGCGTTAGTCGATGCTCGTCACGTACAGTCCGGGTCCAGTCCTCACTACGGGAGCTCAGCCTTGAGCGAGGATATACCGCCTCGCACCGGTCGACAGAGCCTCGTTAGCGATAACAGGGATCACCAAGCCTTGACGGGCAGTGGGTGAGGTTGTCGTTTGGGAAGGATAGGTTATAGATTCACTTCACTCCCCCATTAGATCCCCTATTGCCAACAAAGGTTGTAAATAAAACAAATTTTGGTTTATTTCGCATTGCTTATTTATACTATTTGTAACCTTCTTCTTCTTCTTAATTGGCGCTGTAACCGCCTAAGCGATTTTGGCCGAGTCCAAAACAGCACGCCAGTCATTTCTCTTCTGTGCTAACTGACGCCAATTGAAAATGCCAAGTGAAGCCAAGTCCTTCTCCACCTGGTCTTTCCAACGCAGAGGAGGCCTTCCTCTTCCTCTGTTACCAGCATCGCGGCCCGCGTTGAATATTTTCAGAGCAGGAGCGTTTCTGTCCATCCGAACGACATGGCCAAGCCAGCGGAGCCGCTGAATTTTAATTCGCTGCACTATGTCTATATCGTTGTAAAGCTCATACAGCTCATCGTTAAATCGTCTGCGATATTCGCCATCACCAACGCGTAAAGGTCCGTAAATCTTTCGCAGAATCTTTCTCTCGAAAACTCCAAGAGCCGCCTCATCAGATGCTTTCATTGTCCATGCTTCCGCGCCATACACCAGCACAGGCATGATGAGTGACTTATAGAGTGTGATCTTTGTACGACGAGAGAGGACTTTACTTCTCAATTGCCTACTCAGCCCAAAGTAGCACTTGTTGGCAAGAGTGATTCTCCGTTGGATTTCAAGGCTGACATTATTATTGGTGTTAATGCTGGTTCCCAAATAAACGAAGTCGTCTACTTTTTCAAACTTGTAACTGTCAACAGTGACGTGGGTGCCAAGACGCGTATGCTCTGACTGTTTGTGTGATGACAGGAGATACTTCGTTTTGTCCTCGTTCACCACCAGACCCATTCGCTTTGCTTCTCTATCCAATCCCGAGAAGGCAGAACAGACGTAGCCCTTGTTTTTACCGATAATATCGATGTCGTCGGCATACGCCAGCAATTGTACGCTCTTATAAAGTATTGTGCCTGAGCGGTTCAGTTCTGCGGCTCTTATTATCTTCTCCAACATAAGATTAAAGAAATCACACGAAAGGGAGTCCCCTTGTCTGAAACCTCGTTTGGTATCAAACGGCTCGGAGAGGTCCTTCCCTATTCTGACGGAGCTGGTGGTATTGCTCAACGTCATTTTACACAGCCGTATTAGTTTCGCGGGGATACCAAATTCAGACATCGCGGCATAAAGGCAACTTCTCTTCGTGCTGTCGAAAGCGGCTTTGAAATCGACAAATAGATGGTGTGTGTCGATCCTATTCTCGCGGGTCTTTTCCAAGATTTGGCGTATTGTGAATACCTGATCTATGGTGGATTTTCCAGGCCTAAAGCCACACTGATAAGGTCCAATCAGCTCGTTGACGGTGGGCTTCAGTCTTTCGCACAATACGCTCGATAAGACCTTGTAACCTATGCTTAGAAGGCTAATTCCGCGGTAGTTGGCGCGTATGGCGGGGTCGCCTTTCTTGTGGATTGGGCAGAGCACACTTAAATTCCAGTCGTCGGGCATGCGTTCATCTGACCATATTCTGCATACGAGCTGATGCATGCACCTCATCAGCTCCTCGCCGCCGTACTTGAATAGCTCGGCTGGCAGGCCGTCAGCTCCAGCAGCTTTGTTGTTTTTCAGCCGCGTAATCGCTATTCGTACCTCGTCATAGTCAGGCGGTGGGACAGCTACTCCATCATCATCGACTGGGGACTCGGGTTCGTCTTCCTCACTACTTTCAGCGCTGCTACCATTCAGTAGGTTATAAAAGTGTTCCCTCCACAATTTAAGTATATTCTGGACATCGGTCACTAGGTCGCCATTGTTGTTCTTACAGGAGTTCGCCCCGGTCTTGAAACCTTCCGTAAGTCGCCTAACCCTCTGGTAGAATTTTCGGGCGTTCTTCCTGTCGGCCAGCATCTCAAGCTCTTCGCACTCACGTATTTCGGCCTCTCTCTTCTTATTGCGGCAAATACGTCTCGCTTCCTTCTTCAGTTCCCTATAACGGTCCCACATGGCTCGCGTTGCGCCCGATCGCAGCGTGGCCCTGTAGGCGGCATCTTTTTTCTCTGCGGCTTCTTGACATTCCTCATCGTACCAGTTGTTCTTTCGGGCTCGCTGAAATCCAACTACTTCTTCGGCGGCGGTACTTAATGATCGGGAAATGTGGTTCCACTGCTCGCGTACGTCGGATTGTTGAAGAGTGCTCTCAGAGAGCAGGTGTGTGAGTCGAGTGGCGAATAAATTGGCCGTCTGTTGTGATTGCAGCTTTTCGACGTTAAGCTTTCCTTGCATTGTTGGGCGCACATTTTTTGCTGCACAGAGGCGGGTGCGTATCTTGGCTACAACAAGATAGTGGTCCGAGTCGATGTTTGGCCCTCGGAGTGTACGTACGTCCAAAACGCTTGAAGCATGCCTTCCGTCTATCACAACATGATCGATTTGGTTTCTCGTTTTTCGATCTGGAGACAGCCATGTAGCTTGGTGGATGTTCTTATGCTGGAACCTAGTACTACATATTACCATATTTCGGGCCCCGGCGAAGTCGATCAGCCTCAGTCCGTTATCGGACGTTTCGTCGTGGAGGCTGAATTTTCCGACAGTGGCGCCAAAGATCCCTTCCTTGCCCACCTTGGCATTAAAATCGCCAAGCACGATTTTGACATCGTGTCGGGGGCAGCGCTCATATGTACGTTCCAAGCGCTCATAGAAGAGATCCTTGGACGCCTCATCCTTCTCTTCCGTCGGGGCATGGGCGCAGATGAGCGAGATGTTGAAGAATCTAGCTTTGATGCGGATTGTGGCTAGACGTTCGTCCACCGGGGTGAACGCCAGTACTCGGCGACGGAGTCTCTCTCCTACCACGAATCCAACACCGAATTTGCGCTCCTTTACGTGGCAACTGTAGTAGACGTCGCAAGGCTTCACGCTTACTTTACCTTGCCCCGTCCATCGCATTTCTTGGATGGCGGTGATGTCAGCCTTTGTCTTCCCGAGGACATCAACCAGCCGGGCAGAGGCACCTTCCCCATTAAGGGTCCGGATATTCCAGGTGCATACCCTTAAATCATAGTCCTTTATACGTTTGCCGTGGTCGTCATCAGAAAAAGGGGGTCTCATCCGAGGCTTGTTGGAATTTTTCATTGGGCGGGGTTTTAACGTGGCGGGACCCAAACCCAGCGCACGCGAAGTTTTACGCCTTCTCACTTTAGCTCGCTCCCAAACGGGTGTTTGGTTGCTACCCAGAGGATACGTGGATATAAATATCCGGACGTTGTGAGCTGCGATTTGAACCGTACGCACAAGAATCGCTTCTGGCCACTCCCAGGTGAATGGCAGTCAAAAGTTTTCCACTTCTGCGCACGGAACCATCCTATTTGTAACCATGATTCAATAATACAAGGTTGTGTAATTTGTGACAGCTAAAATTTGACACTCCTTTATCTAGATTTGTATTTCGCATTTTGCGAAAACGGTAGTAGAATGGTATTACAAAAAGTACGCAAAGTATACAATTAGAAGTAAAATGTGTATTATTAATTCTATGCGAATTTGCAATTTATTTGGTGTTTTAATGGAAATACTAAACAATACATAAAAATATGCATTTTTGATTTAAGTTATTCGTCATTTCCGGGAACAAATCTAGAATACCGACCGTACAGCTATGCAAAAACGAAAAATGCAGATCAATAGAACTTTGTATGCTCATTTCAACCATGCCAAAATGATTTGGCGCAAGTAAAAAATGAAGATGTTCTAGAAGGTTAAAGTTCAGTTTTTAGATATTTTAAATATTAATATCTTATGAACTTATGAAATAAACCTGTTATATCTTCTTTATTTTTTACCTGCGCCAAATAATTTGGTATCGTTGAAATCAGCGTAAAAAGTTCAAACAATCGGCATATTTGGTTATTTTATAGCTAAACGGTCGCTATTCTACACTTGTTCTAGATAATTACGCAAACGTAGGTGACGCCAACGAATATTAAGTATGAATAATTTTTGGTTTTACTACTAATATCACTAGAAACTATAGAGTAAGCAACATTCTGCACAAGTACAGGAGCCGATTTTATGTGTGGTAGCGAGAAGACTGTTTTATTAAAAAACCTTTCTATTATTGAATCATGCTTTGTAACAAAAACAGTTTACTGACAGAAGGAAAACAAATTTTTTATTCCAAAAATACAATTAAACAAATTTTTTTACTTACGAAAAGTCTTTAATAACTGCTCGGCAAATTGGACATAACGCTTTTGTATGAATTTTGTCTGCATGCTTTTTAATTTGTTGAAAACATTGCTGGAAAACCTTAAAATGTTTGCATGGAACCATGGCGCAATAAACAGGTGAAGTAATAAAACAGCTTTCTCGCTCTATTTTCTGACATTCAAGTTTTTCATATAAGGCAGTGACAAAATCTTTCNACCAGCAAAAAATTCTCGGACTAAAACTGGTAACTTCTGACAGAGAGAGAACCGTATTTACTCTCTTTTTTGTCCTCTCAATAGTCAGAGAACCGAGTACGGGATCGATTTCCAGTAAAATCTGACTGATTCTGACTATTTCTGACTAGTCCGGACTCATACGGGATCGCAACTAAAAGTAACCGTTCCTGTTCGCAGTACCTACATGTATGTATAACAAAGAGAATATTGTTTTGAGTTTTATCTTCAGTTAAAATTTGTGCATTAGCATCACTTGCTTCACTATATCCGAACTGTGGACTTTNCAAAGAGAATATTGTTTTGAGTTTTATCTTCAGTTAAAATTTGTGCATTAGCATCACTTGCTTCACTATATCCGAACTGTGGACTTTGTTTACGAAGACGGAGCGAACATGTGGTACGAAATAGTGATGTAAAAATATGTAAAATTTTACCTACTCTCAGACTTCTAAATTTGAACGTATAGTCTGTACAAGCAGGTGTGACGAATGGCACAATAAACACGTGAAGTGATAAAGCAGCTTTCTCGCTTTATTTTCTGACATTCGGCTGCCTTATAAATAGTCACATTTTATACATGATTCAATAATACAAGGTTCGATAAACTGACAGTTGTCTCTCTCGCACCGCTCCCTTAGCAGTGGGACCGTGTTGCTTCTTTGCAAATTTACATGGAAACAGTGTAGCTTTGGCGTGAAATAAAAGTATAAGCTTTTGTGCAATATGTTTATTTGTATATGCATATGAAGCATATTTAACTGATGAAAACCTAAGCATTGGATGTTTACATCAATCTCATAGTAGTCTTATTTTAATTTTGAGTCATTTTGCAGTTTTTATACGGCTAAATAGCATATAAATTACGTAATTCACGTAGATATATCAATATTACGTTCAACATTTCGTTTAAAATGCCAGATTTCCTGCAAATACATAAGAATTTACGAAAGGAATTTCACTACTAATTGACTACTTTGCGTACTTTTCCACTACCATTTTCGAANCCAGATTTCCTGCAAATACATTAGAATTTACGGAAGGAATTTCACTACTAATTGCCTACTTTGCGTACTTTTCTACTACCATTTTCGAAACAAGGGATTGCATTCTTGCCCTTTCTCTGTCCTTCGTAAATGCAACCTTTTGTAAGGGAGTGTCAAACCGCAGCTGTCAATAATTATCTAACCTTGTGTTATTGAATCATAATTTTATAGGCAAATTTTCAAATAAGGCAGAGCCAAAATCTTTCTTCTCACTCTAATATTACTTCACCTGGCATAATTCTATGAACCAAAAATACAAGATCACCTAATCAAAGAAGCAAGAAAAAAGTATATTTCTGAGCGTTTTTGACATCTGCCTAAGAATGAAAACAAACAAAGGAAACGAAGAAGGCGCGTTGATTGAGTGCGATTAAATTGGTATTTATTATAAGAAATACAAAGTGCAACTTGATGACAATTAGCAAAAAAAGTTCATAAAATATGGTTTTCATGATTGAAAGTGTTTTACAATCGCATATCATTATCACGGATCGATTTTTCAATGCCAAAGTCCTGGCCACAAACGTGCACCCACTTTTCACGCAAATTTACGCCTTTTGGCAAACCAAACATACGCATAAACTTGTTCCAATCATACAGCACTTCATTTTGTATCATAAATATGTAATAAACCAAAACTTATAATTAAAATCGCTGCACAAAACACATTCAATCGCTAAAAAATCACTACGAGGAGGTAAAGACGGTGTAAACNTAATGAAAAATAGTCGTGATGATGCTAGGTAAGTCAATTTTGGAACAATAAAACTGTTGTGTCTCTGTGACCTTACTGGTATCAGCTTCTCAAAGAGATAGGCAGGTATTTTAAATACAGTAAGTTTGTAAATAAATATGCAATTCCTAGCGGCCAAATAGTTCTCAAGACTACAACCCAGGATATTTGTTCGACAGGCAGAAATGTGCTCATATCTTCCAATCCCATATACATAACGTGTAGCATTGTTGAATGCTACATTGAGTTTATGGCAAGATATTGAGTCTAGTTTGCTGTATACTACCTCAGAGTAGGTGATGATGNACGTCAAAAACGCTACGAAAACTTTTTTCTGGAAATCGATTACAAATACAGCGATGGCTGATTAGGTGACCTGTATTCGCTGGTTCATGGTATAATTCCACCATGGCCATGCATGGGTGGGATGTTAGACCGGTTCAAAAAAAAAAAGTTTTCTTTTTTTCCATGATATTAGTAGAGAAATGAGTTGCTCTACATGTCCAAAGACATTTTTCCAAAGGCTCCCCAATATCTTTAATATCGGATTAGCGAATCGTATTTGAATGTCAAAATTTTTTGACTGTCGTCTTAGAACTTAAAATGTGTATAATCCGATATTAAAGATATTGGGGGTAGCCTTTGGAAAAATGTCTTTGGACATGTAGAGCAACTCATTTCTCTACTAATATCATGGAAAAAATTAAACCTTTTTTTTTTGTTTGAACCTGCCTAGTGGGGTGCATGCAACAACACCATACGCAATAATTCCCATTACTTGGACATTAAAAAGCAGTTTCAGAAGTGAACTAGTGTCATTTTATTATTATTTTTTTCCTAAACGGTTATAATGCCACCAGTTCATAATTGCAAAAGGACGGGAGGGGGCGGGGGACGCGAGCGGAAGCGCGACGAATTGGGAAATAACACAAATTTGCGTTATTGCCGTTTGTGTTANTTTTCCCCCCCCCCCCCCCCCCCCCCTCCCACCCTTTTTTGGACCACACTAATGTGCATACTTATCAGCGCGCATATGTGCAAATCTCACGAGTTGTTACATTTTTCTACAAAAACGTGTTTTGGTCGAAAATTGCGGCACAATTATTTTAGACAATGCATTATCTTCAGTTTTGCATAAAGAACAAGATTCCACCGCGAAATTGTGTTTAAATGAAAAACTAAAAAAGATATCTATATCTATGCATTGTATAATCTACATATACGTACACGGTTAAAAAATTCGGTTTTAATTCTAAACTCTTTGACTACATNTACCCTCCAGGTAGCTAACCATAAGTTTCACCGCACTGTCTTTGAAGCCGAAATAATGTTTGAGCTTCAGACACAACAATTTGTGATTCACTGAGTAAAACGGCTTTGAGAAGTCGAGTAAGCAAAGAAGTGTCAGGTCGCCATTANATTTAAATTTTTACAAATTTTCTCAAACAACAAATTTTATTAAACAACAACATAATACAATATATGTAACTTAACAATAACAACGAGTATGACTTAATTAATGGAAAAGAAAAAAAAATATTAGAATAGAACAGAAATAGTGGAGAGAGATAGAGAAAATTTTAATGCCCTTACACAATGCTATCAGTAATTTTTAAAATAATTGTAGATTTGTGTCCTGTAGTTGAATCTGTTTAACCCACTCTTAACGGTCTCAGGTAATGAATTCCAGACTCTTACTGCGTTAATGAAAAATAGTCTTGATGATGCTAGGTAAGTCAATTTTGGAACAATAAAACTGTTGTGTCTCTGTGACCTTACTGGTATCAGCTTCTCAAAGAGATAGGCAGGTATTTTAAATACAGTAAGTTTGTAAATAAATATGCAATTCCTAGCGGCCAAATAGTTCTCAAGACTACAACCCAGGATATTTGTTCGACAGGCAGAAATGTGCTCATATCTTCCAATCCCATATACATAACGTGTAGCATTGTTGAATGCTACATTGAGTTTATGGCAAGATATTGAGTCTAGTTTGCTGTATACTACCTCAGAGTAGGTGATGATGGGCATAATTAGTTGGAGAACTAATTTACGCCTGGTTTCCAGTGGCGTAAATGTTGCAGAAACTCTCAGCTTACACAGTATCGCATACACGCTGCTCACAACCTTATTTATGTGGTCAGTACATGTAAGTTTAGAGTTAAGAATAAAACCTAAATTTCTTATCTTATCCGTAAAACTAAGCGGACTGGTACCTATCCACAGTTTTGGTATACAATCGACATACACCACACTATTACATACAGGCAATACATACGACTTTGACGCATTTAAACATAGAGAATTTCCAGCAGCCCAAACAGAAATGGCAGACAAGTCACTGTTTATTTTGAAACATAAATCCTCAACGAGACCAATACGACTGGACAGGTACAATTGTATGTCATCAGCATACGCATGGATATTCACATATTGACAAACAGGAAAGACATCATTGACAAAGAGACTGAATAACAGTGGACCGAGGACAGAACCTTGTGGAACACCAGCATACACAAATCTAGGCCGGGATATTAGTTTGTTTGACTTAACCTTCTGCGTTCTACCCTCCAGGTAGCTAACCATAAGTTTCACCGCACTGTCTTTGAAGCCGAAATAATGTTTGAGCTTCAGACACAACAATTTGTGATTCACTGAGTCAAACGCCTTTGAGAAGTCGAGTAAGCAAAGAAGTGTCAGGTCGCCATTGTCAAAGTTAATTCTAATATCATCCAGTATTTTGACCACTGCCGTCGAACAACTATGTTTTTGTCGGAAGCCAGATTGTAGTGGAGAAAGCAGACTATTTTCTTGCACAAATGCAGAAATTTGCGCAGCCATTAAGTTTTCACAAGCCTTCGAAAAGACAGGCAGTATGCTGACAGGTCTATAGTCGCCAGCATAAGTAGCATTCGTCTTCTTCGGAACTGGCAAAATTATAGCTTTTTTCCAAACTGCTGGAAAGCATGAGCTGGTAAAACAATGGTTTATTATATGAGTCAGAGGGCCTATTATAAAATCAATTACTATTTTGACGAATTTCAGCGAGATTTCATCTTCCCCTATAGCGTTAGACTTAATTTTTGACAGGGCCATCAGGACCTCAACTTCGCTAACTGCCATAAATTGAAACTCGTGTTTTGGACTAGCACAAGACATGAAATCCTTCAACACGGGAGCACAATGGTTTTTGTTGTTGGCACTGATAAAATATTCGTTCAGCTCATCGACGTCAATTTCACACTCGGGTCTTTCTTTGCCATGTATTTTAAGATTTTTTAGATTGCGCCACAGTTCCTTCGAGGGGAGTGACGGATTTAGTCTTGAATAGCTGTACCAACGTTTTGCTTGTCTTATTATAGCAGTAGTTTCATTTCGAATTTCCTTGTAACGATTCCAAGAAGTGTCCGTTTGATTTTTTCTCCACTTAGCATAAGACTTATTGCGTTTCCTGATGGCAGAACGAACTTTGGAATTGTACCAAGGACACGAACTATTTACAATATTTACAGAACACAGTGGAACATGCACATTAAACAACATGGACAAGTTATTGTTGAGGAAGTCAAGTTTATCATCAACAGTGGGAAGAAACCAACATTCATTCCAATAAATATTGCTCAGGTCTGAAAACAAAGAATCTACATTCAACCACTTAAAATCACGATACACAAAGGTAGCACCTAAACCTGGACGATTCATCACAACATCTAGAGAACAAAATATTAAATCATGGTCGGAAATAAAATCTACTTGGTCAAATTTAAGAATATGCGAGAGGTTGCAGGTAATAAAATAATCAAGGAGACTAGGTGGGGAGTTATTTGCATACCTCGTTGGCATAGTTTCGTTAACAACACAAAGCCCTGCTGTTGCCAACTGGTCCAATAATTTACTACTACTGGGATCGTTTACTAATATATTTACATTAAAATCACCACAGATAAGAATACGCTCATAATCTAACACAAATTCAGACAGGTCAAAAAATAATGTATCTAGAGCTATACCCTTATTAGGATTATAAACACATGCGAGTAAGACTTTATTCACGCCATCAGATACTTCAGTAATTATGTATTCAGTTTCGCAGTTGTTTGATTTTACTAACAGTTTGAGTTTCAGACTTTTGTTACAGTACACTGCAACTCCCCCCCTTTTTTAAGTCTACGATCATGCCTCAATAAATTGTAGCCGTTTAAAGACAGGTTGAAATCAGGAAGGTCACTATGGAACCAAGTCTCAGAAACACAAATTACATCCACTGCAGACTCTTCAAAGACGTACCTAGCTAAGTCAAGTTTATCACGGCTTAGACTACGTGCATTAAAATGCACCACATTAAAACCATCATTTTGTTTACATAAAATATCAATAATACATTTCTTATTTTCATTAACGCAAGGGCCTGACTTATCGAGCAGACCTACAATCGCAAATCCGGGCTAGAACAGAAACAACCAAAAACAAGCAAACGAAGCATGTATACATATTTGCATAAGTGCAAGACAATAACAAAGAAAGGGCATGATAGTGAAAGGCGGGTAGTTAAGAAAATACTATGAAATTTAAGAGAGCAGTAGAAATTATAAATAAATTTAAGATAATATGCAGGGAAATTAAGAGGAAAACAGCAGAGAAGAGAGGTATAATAAAAGAAGAAACAAGAGCAGGTACAACATAAACAAATGATAAACATAACAGCTATACTTAAACATACGTTATCAGGTGCCTGCAGCAACAACACTTTTGATGCTCTCTATATTGAGTACCTTCACAGCTTTACACTTAGGGCGAACGCGTACATACACATACCCACGAACTGAAAAGGCAGCTACAAGTTTTTGATCTCTTCTTAGCTGCATTGCGAAGCGCATTAGCTCGCGGTTGTTTTTTGTAAGACACTCATGTATGTATATTTTCCCATCTGAGCTCAGGCCAACATCACGGAGCAATAGCGGCCGCATTTTTTCTTTGCAAAAGCGAGCCACTGATTTGAAAAGGGTGGATCGATCAGCAGAAGATGCTAACTTGACAATCACCGAAGCAGCGGAGTTGCTCTGTTTAGATACTCGAAAGACCGAGCGAACTTGAAGCACAGGTAAATCCAATGACTGACACAGGTTGCCGAAGGTATCTCCTAAATTCTCACCATCCACATAGGGGAGACCATTGATAATGATATCGGTGGAGACGGCTTGGTTTTGACATTCGTTAAGCTCAGTCTTAAGCAGCGCCACCTCCATTTGCAGCTGCTCATTTTGCGCAATTTGAGCTTCTGCCTTTCCCACTCGTTCTTCCATTTTTCGCAATGCCTTTTTTAGATTCGCCAGCTCAGCCGTTAACTCGCCAAATCGCTGCATCACTCGTTCTTCAGATGATTTTAACCGTTCAGCTATCTCTTCCACAATACTCTTCCTCTGTGAATCCAGTTGCTCCTCAATACGCTCAAGCCAAGATGTAGGTGGGGAGCTCTCTTTTTTCTCAGTTTTACTGAGAGAACTATTCTGCGGAGTAGATACCGCTTGACGCGCAACTTTTCTTGTTGTCATATTTATTTTTATTTGGAATTAAATTGCGACGATTAAAAATAATATAACTATTGCAGCAGACCTACTCGATATGAGGTGTAGAGATATTTCAGTGAGGCCCGCTATCACTTTAAACGCAAACAATTGATCAAACACTCGGAATAAATATACAGCTGCAGCGCACCGACAATCACGTCTACTCTGCTTGACATTCTTTACTTATAGTATGGCCAATTAAATTTAGTTTTTAATACTAACCTTCCAAGTTTAAAAAAGGAGAGCACATACATATGTTGGGTTTAGAATTTAAACAGTTCGGTTTAACTTTTTAACCCAAAAACTTTCTATTTCGGTTTAGATTTTAAACAAAGTTTTCTATATATGAAGCCTAGAAATACTAGATCTAATAATTTTGGTTTAACTTTTAAACAAATAGGGCCTAAACCAGATTTTATTGAAAATTCCTTAAAAATATTGACTGGTTTAAAAAGTGGCTTACTTGACCTCTGTAGACCCACAGCTCCTGAACCAGTGCGATGCCCAGATTTTCCGACGAAAACCTTCTGCTAATGACTGCTGATGCACCAATGACGTGGTGAAGGTTTATCTGGGCTATGGTTATTGTGGGTTGACTGGTCATTTTTGCATCGGCTCGTCCACCTCTGAGAGTCTCAGGTCGCTCTCACTCCTGCCGTCTAGCTCTAGTCTTCGCAGGTCGAGCCCATCCATCAACTCTTGCGTCGATGGAACCTCTGTAGGGGCGACCGTAGGCTACACACTATCTGCATTGGGAGTGGTGTTGCTCTCAAGTGGGACGGGCTTGAGGCGCCATCATCTTTTACCTACATCTCATCCGAAGCAGTCATGATGGCGTAGGGTAGTTCACAGGCATAACCGCCTCTTCAGCGGGCGCGGTTCTGCGTTTCCCTTTTCGCGCGGCATCGGGTACCTGCTGTCTTCCCCGACTGCTACCATGTGTTTTCCCACTTCTCCGCCACTCGGCGTGCGCGGTTTCGCGATGACGCTCGTTTCTTCTTTCTTCTGCTTCTATTTATGTCATATGCTCGCGGGCCTTTATGCGTGCCACCTCCGGCGTATAGCCCAAAATACAATAACGCAGTGGCAGTGGCAGTGGCAGTTTTTCGAACTCAGCTGTTTTTTAGAAAGTGTGGTGTCCAATGAAGCGACTCACAATACAACAGTGGCAGCTGGCAGTACTGCTCAGTTTAGCCAAAATTCTAAATTCACTGCCACTGCCTTCATCGCAGCAAACTTCGCATGCTGAATTTGACATAAACAAAATGCAGCCAACTTCTGTTCATGTCACTGAAGCCTAAAAGACAACAACAAAAATGTAAACAAACAAAAGGGAATGTCAAAAAAAGCTGTCACTGACAAATCCGTATTGTATTTGCTGCGGCAGTGACTGCCATTATTAGCAGTAACAGCTGGTTCTAAAAACTGTCACTGCCACTGCCACTGCGCTATGGTATTTTGGGCTTATTTCCCTCTTCAAAATACCGAAGGTACCACTTTACTGCTGCACCACTCAGTCTATGCATTCGATGGTCGTTAATCGCTCCTGGTTTACCTAACCGTGGTAGAGTCAGTACTCTACAACTACGGTGCTTTTTTCCAGGGCCCCTATGCCCCCGTTCGCTTGACCTGGAGTGGGAGAACGCTGCGTTCTATGAGGAAGTGCAGGTTCTCGGCGTATGCCACTGCTGGTAGATGGCTCGTCATCAGACATCGCATGTTCGACGAAGAGGGCTAGCTCATCCTGCGTCAGGATGGTCTCATGCCTTATTTGGGTTAGGTTTTTTGTTGTTGTTGTTGTTTTAGCTTTTGTTAGTTTTATTCATCTTGTTCTTACAATCACCTGCTCGGAGAGGCAAGCGCAGTGGTCTAATTTTCTTGCATGGGAGCACAGTCGTCGACCGCGGTAGACCCCTGTGCCGCGGCAAGGCCACACGTACTCCCGAAGGCGGGCCGGTGTTGAGGAGGTGCCGTTAAAATACAGTCGATTGTCCTCCTCGCTGCATTTCGTCCAATGGGCACGGTGTCGCGTTACATCCTGGATTAGGAGGTGGCAGTTCTTGGTAACTGTTCGCTAGCAGCCCTATCCTGGAAAGAGCCGCATTTCGCAAACCGCTACTTTGATTTTGTCGATTTTGACAATTATCAAGTAAAAGTATACACCGCCTCAAAAATTTTAAATGCCCTGAAACTCACTAATACTTTCACAAAAGTCAGTGCTTTTACAAACTTCTATTAAGTTTCACCTGTGTGTAATCAAATCTTGCAATCAGTTTTTAACCAACTTCCCGATGAGGTTTTCAAACATGGTCCGAGATGGTTCGTATTTGGATGGTTCGTATTTAGAATGAATTTTACATGAAAAGGAATAACTCCACAAAAAATTTGCCCGAAATGTGACGCACGAGTCGAAATATTAGGAAAATCTGTGGGATTTGTTTCTTATTTAGAACCTAGGTATAATACTTAAATAGAAAAAAATAATTTAAAAAAATTTAGCCCTCGAGTTTAAATTTTCTTTTTTATTAACTACTAGTAAACTAGTTGTTGGGCCTTATGCATAAAAAGTAAGCTTAAACTCATACTCAATTTTCGCATTGATCAAGTGAGTTAAAGCTTAAGAATTTGTACTGAAAATCGAGTCGAAGCTGAAGCTCACTGTTTATGCATGAGACCCATTGTCTTCAATCATTATTGGTTAACAAACGAGTCTTAACGTCTAGTTTCAACGAAGTCTTACAATTAACTCTTAGGGTAAAAACACTACGAGTAGGTCGTGGTGTTTAGTTTAGATGACTAGCAAGCCTTCGTCAGTCGGTCAAAGCCGTGCGAATGTACGAGAGCCAACATTACTTTCAGCTTGCTACTAACCTAACTAACTATGTAGTAGGTTAGGCTGACTTCATGAATGTTTGTTTTCGTCAGTAAGATAGTCAGCTGCAATCAAGTGGAAAATGTGAATTACAAACGGAAAATGTGCACCAACATTGAAGGAAAAATTACTTCATTTGCAATAAAGCTTAAGGCGTTACCGCCCTAATTTTAATAGGTTTCTAATGTTTTATTGACTAAATTAAATTTGCTATTCAGCTGACTAATAAATAGCAAAACGTCTGCGTACTGTGTAATCTTCCCTCGATGTTAAGCTCATAGTCAGCTTTCTAGATATCTAAACCGTGATTGGACCTGCTCGTAGTGTTTTTACCCTTAAGGTATAGTTACGTACGTTACATACGTACATATGCACATACGTAGCACATGCCTGCGACTGCAATTAACGGACTTAACAACTTCGGATACGAGTGCTTTTTCGATCAGTTTATGGCGATTCGTAGGCGCTGGAAAATTTCAATCGAAAAATACTAGAAAACGAATCGGTTATGAATATATTCTATGGAAGGTTTCGAAAGATATCTCGATGATCCTTAATTTTTCGTAGGATAACTTTTCTAACTAAGGTAAAAACCATCCTAAAAATGTTGGACGAAGAATCTTCGTCTATCCATCGCAAATAATACTCATTTAACTTGACTGCAAAAATAATTAGCTTGAGCTTTAAAATTTTCAAAAACCTCAAAATACGATTTTTTTGCTAGGTTTTGCGATGAGTCGCTATACTTTTTATTGTGACTGTTATTGTTGCCAAGATTCGAATTTGGAAAAGTACTAAACCCCAAGAAAATTTGCGTTTTTTCTCGAAAAATATATATTATTATGAAATATACTCCTTAAAACTTGTAGTCACAATAACGCTAGCTCAGTTCACTAAATATCCCACCCAAGAAATCATTGCATTCACACTGAATGCATACGTGGGTCATTTCCAAACAAGGAGAACATGGCAGGTATTTCTTATATATTTTTTTAAGATTAATTAATTTATCCTCTGAAAAATTAAAAATAAATCGTTTACTGATGTGAAAAGTTGTGCAGAATACGAAACTGCTTTCAGGCTCTTCAAAAATTATAATTTTTTCTTATTTTTTTATTTTTGTAAAATATTTTTTACCTGTCATACTTGTGCCAAAGTTTTGATATGCGATTTAAGCTTAAATAACTAAATTTTATAGATCTTTAAATAAGTTCAAAAGTCGAAAAACAAAATCGGCTGCCTGAAATGTCAACGCCTAATATAAACTTTGGACTGTTCTCTGCGATCGAAGTTAATAATAGCACAAACTGTATGAAAACTCTGAGTGACAGCGATATTAGCTGTAGCAAGAGCAACCGAAGCAGCAGTAGCCTAAGTAAAGCAATGAACAGTGGAGAAGTTGCTCAACATGACATCATAACAATGAGCACTTTGAAAAGGGAGCAGCCACAGACAAATGAATGCACAAATCACAGCAATATAAGCGTCGACAAGATGCAGTCGCCGAAAACAATTAGTGAAATACCGGCTACAGCAACAAAATCAACCGGATTTAGTGCGGCAATACAAAGGCTTATAACACCAGCACCGGATTACAAGTATGGGAGCGATGAAGCGCATTGTTCGGCAGGCAGGCCATTGAATGTAAAAATTTCAAAGGACTCAAAGGTTGAATACGAGTTTGCTGAAACCCGCAATGCAACGCTTTCGAATACGACGATTGCTACACCAAGTGGCATCATTCAACCCTCTCAACACAAAAATGTCCCCCCGCTGACAGTCACTACGTCCAAATCGTTGGCACATGATCACCAAAGACAAATTAAATCACTAAATATACGTTTTGAGAATATTTGCTACGGTGTTAAGACTGGATTCTACAAAAGAGGTTAGTAATGTCAGCAATTGGTATTTTATTGGTAGCTTAGAGTTAAAAGTAGATACATAAGTCCACATTTTATGAAAACTTACATTTCGATACAGGAAGCAATAAAAATTAAAAATACATCGTTTTCATTGATATTGAGCATGTAGAAAACAACGTTATCTTAGATACAGAATTTCCAATAACAAATTTCGTATTCAAATTTGTTGTTGTATCCCCTTTGATGATCATGTGCGATATGTATATACTAATCGAGAGCATAAATCCTATAGAATGTGTTAAACAGATGAGTGAAAATTACTATTACTGCTTACCTGCTCATCAGGGACCAAAAATAACTGTTATCTCGAATTTAAAAATTGAAAACGTTGCCCGGATTCTGAAATTTATCGAAAACGTTGTTTCATAACAGTTATTAGATGAAAAATATTTTGTATTTCCCCGATAAGAGTTATAATCCAAGGTCTATTTTTTACGTTAACTGTTACTGTAACTGTTGTTTATTGTCCAGCGTTTGTTTTTAAGTTGCTTGACAACAGTTATTGCCCAACGTTTATCTCTTACGTTGCTTGATAAGAATAATGACGAAAATGGTGATGGAGAAGAATATAAAGATGATGAAAATAAAAGTAGAGGACTGAAATAACTGTTATCAGACAACGTAAAAACAAACGTTGGGTAATAACTGTTATCAAGCAACGTAAAAAATAAACGTTGGAAAATAACTGTTATCAAGCAAAGTAAAAAACAATCGTTGGGAAATGACTCTTATAGACGACGGAAAATATATTTCTCCTGCATAACAGTTATCAGGCAACGTAAAAATTAAACGTTGGGCGATTACTCTTATCGGCGAAATAAAAAATATGTCTCATCTAATAACTGTTATGGAACAAAGTTTTTCCGATAAAACTTAAAAGCACGTTAGATTTCATACAAAATAGATTAAACAGATGGGTGAAGGTCGTGCCTTATTTGGATCTTCTACTAATTGTGGAGGCCCGTACCGAATATTTTATGAGTTGACGAAATCCACAATTTTCCATTTGATTCGAAATTTACGATATTGTCTGCTTGCAATGGTTGTCAGGCACAAATCAGATGCTCAATGGCTTGCTCAAAATTTGACAGTAGTCATCTAAAAAATAACTGCTAACCGGGGAATTCAAAAAGGATCTGAGTTATCAAACTGTGCTAGTACCTTTTGCTTACATATATGTATTTGCTTACATATATGTTTTTAAATCGATTACATCGAAGATCGATTAGATTCGATTCTTGGCGATTTTTTAGTTCCGATTCGATCCGTAAATCGTTCCAAAAATTCGAGAATTGACATTCATCAATCATCAATTGATACCACAGTATATACAGTAATAAACCTTTTTGAGTACTCCTCGGAGGTAAAATCTGATCAGGGTTGATAATGAGAAGGAGCATGAATTTTGTTGATTCAGAGTTGTATACAAAATTACTGTGGTATGAAAGGGAGCAACAACCGTACTATGGCAGAGTGGCACAAGTCATGACTGTTTAATAGTGCCCGAAACTAATTGCAAAAGTGTAAAAACATTGCAAATTTTTGTCTATTATTATAGATACTAGTACAGATTATCATAGTTTAGTGTATAATTTGTTATATTATATCGTACATGATAATGAACTGTTAAGTGCTGAAAACGCTTGTGTGCTTAATGGACTGTCTGGTCGGATGCGCAGGCAGGCATTGAGGTCTGTGTAGATATACAAACCCTGTTCTTTTTTTGAAATAAAGACTTAAATATATATTCGGAAATTTAGAGTTTGGCCTGATAAATTCACAAAATTTAGGTTTTTCATAAAAAAATGTATCTTACAATGGACTTTTTTTAATTTAAACTTACATTTAAGAAAACTCCATTCAATGCTATAATTACGATTTGAGTTTTCCAGTTTATAAAATACAAGCGTTAATTATGTACTTAACTATTGATATTATTCTTCATTAAGCATGAATATCGGCATACATTAAAGATGAATATAATACTTAACCTACATTTTGTTCATAAATAACACATAATTATGTATATTTTATCCTCGAAATGAACTTTTTCTAATCATGAGGTGGAATTCCCCACAGTAAGTGTTGCCGTGCACGCAAAACGAAAACGCTGCACACAACCCAAAAGTACTCCTCGGGGACCAAATGGTGAAAAACTGCGAAAAGGTTTGTTACTGTATATACTGTGATTGATACACATTGATCCTACGGTTTGCCCTAGAAAGTCTATAAAATTTTTAAGAAAGATTAATTTGAGGCTGGTACAAAAAATGCAGGCTTGGCAACTCCCACGTTTCCAACTTGAGAAAGCAAAGCCCAAAGAATTCAATGACCTCCTTCTCTTTCTTGCAGGCCTCGTCAGGGAAACTTTATATAAAGTTATGGGTAATAATTTTTGCAATAAAGACTACGAAAAATGGAGTTTTAAACTTTGTGGATATTTTCGTAAAATGTTGTACACCCTAATTACCTTCTTTACAAAAATTTGAGTATGCCATTCTATAGCCCTTGGAATTTTAGGTGCAAAGTTGCAGACAGAGTGGAAGCTAAGCCGAAGATGAAGATGAAGACGAAGCCGAAGACGATGATCAGACTTCTACCACATTGTGGGAGATCTGCCACTTTCTTGAGCATCTACCACACAAGGTCTGAAATCTACCACATATTCGCGTTTTTGAGTACAGTGAAACCCGCTTAAGTACCCAAAAACACATCTGAGAAAAAATTTTTAAATTATCATGAATTTTTTTCTTTAAGTGTTCTATAAAATCTTAAGCTTAGGTTTACATAGTATTTGTTAGGGAATGAACTGTATTTTAATTGAAAAATCTTAAATAAATACGTATACTTCATTAAATGTTTATGTTTTATTCAAGGATTTACATATTTATCTAAGTTAACAAAAAGATGTAGCTACATCAATAATTATGTTTGCTTAAGTACCCGCATCGAGGTACTTAAGCGGGTTCTTTTAAGTACCCAACCCGCCTAAGTACCTCAAAAAGCTGACATTTTTCGTGAGGTACTTAAGCGGGTTTTACCGTAGCTTTATTTTCGACATTAACTTATCAATTTTAAGAACAAGAATTTTCCAACACTGAACACTAACACAGGCAAAATGTGAGGATAAAATAAACCGTAAAATACTAAATTTTCTCAACATTCAATTTTTCGACAGGAAACATGGTTTTGTTGTGTTAAATTGCAAAATATATGATTTATAAAAAGGAACTAATAGGGAAAATGTTAAAAAACGGCGATTTTTGTGAAATTATTAGAAAATTTCACTGCATCTAAAGTTTCTAAAGCGTTGTTTACTTTTACTTGAGAATTGTCAAAATCGGTTTCTGGAACATGCCACATTTGTCCGCTACATTGTGATGTGATAAAAAGAAAAGCTGGCAGCACTCCGCAAGGTTGCAGAAATCTTTCAAAATACGTTCGAAAAATATCTTGATATGGAAGGAACTACTTTACACTGTCAAGGAAAAAAATGCCAAAACTCAACGGCATTTTTAGCAACTTCAATCTTGTACTTTAATAAACTTAAATTAATTTTTTTTAGATTATAATTAAAATGTTGGTAATTTAGGTGCAACCTTGCAGAATATTTTTAAGTTTTGTACAAAGTTTGATCCAAAACCTGAGATCTACCAGATTTTTCTGAAAGCTACCACATTTTTTTCCAGATTCTACCACACAAATTTTTAAAGTCCGATCACTGGTGCAGTAGTAAACAGGTGAAAGTGATCACAGTGCAAGCGAACACGAAGACGAAGATGGAAGACATTGCGGAAGCAGTAAGCTTGAAACTGTGCGGTACTGTTCTCAAAGCGAATCGCTTGCTGTGATGAGTTGTTTATATTTTATTTAATTGTTTACAATTGTGAAAAAACGCGTTTTTCAAGAAACGGCCAAATTTTTGACAAAATTTAATCAAACGTATTAATTGACAATCTTGTCCGTCTTGCCGTAATACATAATACAAGTGGCGAAATTCTCCAAAAGTTTTCCTACACAAATTTATTTCATGAATTGGTTTTATTTAGAAACAAATCTTCATGTCATTCATGATTCAACAACTACAGGTTGTAGCAATCGTACAAAACCAACATTTACCGTTGGTATGATCTCCTTGTGTCATCAACATCGTCTTTATCTATTCATATTCGTGTGTATATGTATACCCTGCACACCAGGATTTCATAGAATTCTGAAAGGTTTCACAATTTTTTTAAGAATTTTCTTTAAGAAATCGTACAGAAATTTCTTTACTAGTTCTTGTCAACCGCTTCATATGTTTTTCTTTACAGATTTCTAAAAGAATCGTAACAAATTTCCGACACTCTTAAAGATTTCGGGAGCATTTGTTTGCAGGGTATATATATACGTATATGTGTATGTATACGCGGATATGTAAACAAAGCAAAACAGACGATAATTTGACACAAGCGTGCTTATAAGAAGAAGCATAGCTTCTATCGCTATCACCTGTAATTGATGCGCCTTGAAGATGAATGACTTCCACTATGATTTGATTTTTTTCGATTTTTTTTCGTGACGTTCTGCACATTTTCCTCCACACAAAAACAATTTGAGGTTTGAAGGAATGAAGAATATCTTCAGTGGAAAAAATTGCCAGAAATCAAAATGCCACTCTGTATCTGTCAATGTTATGCTGGCTTATTAAATGGCCACTTTTTTAAACTAAAATTCAATCGTCTACAAAACTGCATTCCTAATTTTTTTTTTTATTGTAATTAAGGAGTGAAAGTTAGAGTTAAGGCCTGTATGCAGCTCTCAAGAAAAGCAAAAACTCCATATAAAATGACGTACAAGAAATGGCTAAGAAATTTTCTTGAGTCAAATTTCCTTAAGGCAGTACGCCGTTCTTAAGGAAATTGCTACGCTTTCTACTACGGTTTTCTAAAGTTTTTTGTGAAACAAAATCACAAGGCAACCCAGGGTTGCAACGGAAATATATGCCCGTTCCATTATTTCTTGAGGAGAAGAGTGAAGCAACAGGCTGTGAAGTATCAAAAATGACCAAATTCCTTGGACACACACACGAAATAATGGTAATTTTTTCTTGACCGTTTTCTTGAGAGCTGCATACAGGGCATTAGCTAAAACAAAAAAAAATTCAAAAATCGTCCGTATTGCCTCAATGCGCAAGCTTTAAATAAGCTCCAATCGGGCTCAAATTTTATATTCCATACTTTTGCAACCAACTTCACGTATTAAGATGGTATCCCCATCAAATTAGATCCACCTTAATATATTGTTACGATTATCCTTGACTACTTGATGGATTTACCAAAAATCTCTAGGCTCGTATCACTGGATTGTTAAATAAATGCTCACGATAACCAAATTGCAGTACAATTAACTTTATTGTACAACAAACATTTTACAGTACTTGTTTATGCAATAACAACAATAAGTTAAGGCAATTAAAACACTTTACAAAACTTGCTAACACAATTTATCTCTGTTTCACAACTTGCTTGTAGTTTGCTGATTCGCAACTAGTGATGTCCCGATACCAGTACTTAGAAGTATATACTCGAGTACGTCTACCAAGTACCGAGTATTTTTTGTACTTCGATACGCGTGAAGAAGTACTTCATGGGTATCGAGTACAAAGTGCAAGTATTTACTTGTTTGCTAAATTTGGGAAAATCAACTGAAAATAGATCTGTGTTGTAGTTTTCGAAAAAAGAAAAACGATTAAAGATATGAACCACTCGATTTCGGTAGGGTTAGAACTAACGAAAGTGGAGAACGAAAATCGTATCGAATTAGAGGAGGTTGTGGAGCCAGCCTATGATTTGCGGAAGCGTCGTCTATAGATCATTTTTAAACCGAAGAATCAAACACACGTAAAAAATGAGCTTTCTCATTACTTAACATCTCCTATTTCAGCACTTCCAAGTAAGCCCATTTGAAAATAGAAGGATATGAAAAGGCATTTTCAGTTCTTCATAAGCTTTTCTTCACTGTATGTCGTTATATCGTAAATGGGCATTGAATTAAAATTGCTTGTGTGAGTACTTTCAAGTACAAGTAGAATCGAGTATTTCCTAGCGATACTTTGAGTAGCATCGAGTATCCTCTTCGATACTTTTAATGAGTACAGGCATCGAGTACATGGTGGTATCGGACGAACACTATTCGCAACTGACTGGCCTGTCTGGTAGCTTGCTGACTTTCAACTAACTTGACTTCCACTGTGGTAACGGCCTTATATACCTTTGCTCGCACCCACGACAACTCTAGAACATTCTGAAGTTTATCGCTCATTCTCTCGTTGTTCGCAGTATTCATCCACTTGACGTTTGTCACTGTCGAATATTCTACGTCATTCCTCGAACATTCTGCCATTTTCTCGTTGCTCGTTTCGCGTTACCGAAGTATTCGCCACAATATACATTTGTTTATATATACGTTTATTTTGAAAAAAGGATCTGCTACGATTTTCGGACATGAACATTCGAAATCCTTGAACAATTTCCAACAAATCTGCATCAGCAGAATGCTGGTATATTTTCGAAAAACCTGTTCGTGCTTGAGGGCAGTGTTGGCAAAATGTTAATCTGATTAACGATTAAAATTTTAATCTGATTAACGATTAAAATTTTAATCGCGATTGACGATAAAAACTAATTAGTCGTAATCAACTGTATGATTAATGATCACCTTTTTTCAATCGTTAATCGCTGGCGGCGATTACGATTAATTAATAGCCATACCTGACTAACTCGCTTTGTGTGCACAGGAAAATTCCAGCATAAATTAATTAATCATCATACCTACTTAATCAAATTAAGAGTTAATGATTAAAAATTAATTTTTTTAATCGGGGTTACGATCAACTGTTTAATCAGATTAAAATTAATCATGATTAACTGTAATCGGATTGAATTTAATCGAATTCACTAATTGATTAAAAAATCAATCGATTAATGCCAACACTACTTGAGGGCAACTGTGAAAAGCATATATGTAATACTTCTATATTGGCAGTAAGCTAACTTCTCAATGTGTGAGCATTCCGAAATCAGAGCGAGACAGTCTAGTACTGCTTTTGTCAATGTATTGTGTACTTGAGTGCAGTTTTTGCATATGTGTTGTGTACATGTTTATTTATAAACGTATGTGTTCCTTTTCTTTCGTACGTGTTTATTGATATATCTGTACTGTAGTGTTTTCGGACGGTACTGCCAATATAGGAGGTACTCTTACTGCCAATATAGGAATATTACATATATGGTGAAAAGTTGATATCCGCAGATGTGGATGTAAAGTATTTTTAAGGAATAATTTAGGTAAATTATGTAATAATTCTACTACTACTACTACTACACATATGTTAGTGTACAGTTTTACGCCGACTCCGAACGGCGATTGTATTTTTATGAGAAGCTGTTTTTCATTGCAGAAATACACTCGGAGGTTTGCCATTGTCTGCCGAGGGACGATCGCTGTTAAGAAAACCTTTTTCTATATTTTTTGCGATGTTGCTTTGACCACTACACCACAGCGGCGAATTTTGCAATATGGACGTCAAAAGAATGTGACTTAAGAAGGCTTACAGCCAAAAATATTATTTTAAAGTTGCCACCTGTTTGAAAATTTAATTTATAAGATAAATTGAATATTGCAGTATGGGTATCAAACTGAAGAGGTTTGGGAAATTTGACTGCCGAAAATATTTTTATCTATACTTATAATAAAATTTCAACAGACGATGTCAGTACCTTGTAGATATTATTAAAGAAAAATTAATATGGTGGGTTTCTATTAGAGCTACAGAAGACAAATAATCAATTTTTAGAATTTTCGACTCTCTGTATGTCTGTATATTTGTACGCGCATCACTCGCAAACATGGAATTGAATGCAGTTTTCACCGATGTATAGCTAAAGATCTAGCTTACAATATAGAAGAAAAAAAATTAGAGAGTTGACAGTTTAGATCAATTGATCCGGTAAAGTAAATACTGCAATATGGCTGTCAAAGGAAAGAGGTTTACAAAGGCTTGCAACTGAAAATATTTTTGTGAAAGGTGGCCACCTATTTGAAAACTTGATTTTAGTTTAATTGATAGCATAAATTAAATATTGCAATATTGGCATCAAACTAAAGAGGCCCAAAATATTTTTAGGGGATTTGCCAACTGCTTGAAAAATTGTATTCATTTAAATTTGTAAAATAAATGAAATATTACAATATGGACATTAAACTATAGAGGATTAGGAAGCTTACTTTTGAAAATATTTTTGAAGCGGGTTGCCACTTAAATGTTGCTATATGGATATATAATAAAATTGCGAAGTAAGCGGCCATTGGCTAGTATCAAATAATTATTTATTTCATTTTATTAGTAACTAGCCAATGCCCGCTTACTTCTCGGCGCCTAATAAGAGCTTTTGCGTTGGCCAATGCAAAAGAACATTTAAAAACAAAAATAGCCTGTAAAGTCAAAATTTTTGATTTAAGTTAAAACCACTAAGGCGCAGTATCCTCCTCACACATAGGCCAATAACAGTAACGCTGTGATACCATATGGAATACCAATCCCTTTCGGTGTCATGAGCTTTACCGATAGTCTTATTTCCATCTGTGAGATCTCTGCCAAGCGTGCGTAATCTTTTTCTATGATCTTTCCTTGATAATTCGCCACTTTTACAATTCGCGGTAATCTCCGTTCGTTTGGCGATTCTACCGAACCGATTTCAAAACCAAGAGCACCGTTGGAAAGGCATTTTTCCGTAGATGAGCAGAGTTTTTATGGTTTTACAATTGATTGAAAATTACCAAAACCGTCGTTTAAACATTTTCGAATTGTGTATACATGTTGCTGCAATATGTTCAATTTGACATGTTTCGCCTGTTGTTTCACTACACATTTGAAATAAAGATAAATATGAAGATGAAGAAATAAATTATAACGGCCAAGTAAAAAAAAAGAAGGCAAAAGTGAAGATAAAGACGAAAATGAAGACAATGACAGATACATAAGAATTAGGGTAACTGAAAGGGTAAGAACATTTCTTGAATTTATGAAGTGAAACTTCTTTAGCGGCAGTTGGTTGGTTGGGAGTAAATTGTCAAATTCAATGGGAATAATGCACATGGAAGTAGTTCTCAGCGGTTTAGCGGTTTGAGAATAAAAACAAAAACAAAGATGCCTAGAGGTACAGGCAAAAACGAAGATCAAAGTAAATTTAAACACTTGAAGGTAAAGGTGAAGAGGAATATGCAAAAATAAAGATAAATATGAAGAAAAGGATGAGGATATCGATATTGTTATCGATATAGAACTCGATATTGCTATCGATAAAATAATCGATATTGTTATCGATACTGTTATTGATTAAATAACCGCTATTGTAATCGATATAATAACCAATATAATAATCGATATTGTTACCGATACAATAATGGATATTGTTACCGATACAATAATGGATATTGTTATCGGTATAATAATCGATTAAATAATTGATTTTCTTATCTTTTTATTCATTTTCGATGAATAAATGGGTTTTGTAATCGTTGTATTTTTCTATATGTTTATGGATATTGTTATCGGTATAATAATCGATTAAATAATTGATTTTCTTATCTTTTTATTCATTTTCGATGAATAAATGGGTTTTGTAATCGTTGTATTTTTCTATATGTTTATGGATATTGTTATCGGTATAATAATCGATTAAATAATTGATTTTCTTATCTTTTTATTCATTTTCGATGAATAAATGGGTTTTGTAATCGTTGTATTTTTCTATATGTTTATGGATATTGTTATCGGTATTTTTATTGCAATAGTTATCGACAGGGTTACCGATTTAATAATCGGAACATGGAATGCGATCACATTACATGACATCACATCACATTATATCACATGATATGATGAGACATCACATTATATTACATCACATAATATGATATCACATCACACGATATCACGTGACATGACATCATATGATATGACATCACATTATATAGTATGCCATCACATGACTTGACAGCACACGATATGACATCGTATGACATGACATCGCATTACATAACGTGGCATCACATGATATGACATCATATGGTATGACATCATATGACATGACATCACAGGATATGACAGCGCATGACGTGACATCCTATT
>NW_016157356.1:23452-30392 GCF_001687245.7 Rhagoletis zephyria | reverse complement strand
TATGACGTAAAATCACGTCACATCTTATCACCGTCATCACATCTCATCTACGTGAATAGATAAAGCAGGGACCGTAACGGTTATAAGTTTTATTATAAAAATCACTTTTTAATTGTTATTAACTGAGTTTTATTTTTTGCTCGGAAAATAATCGTTACGTTTTAAGTTTTATTTTTTGCTCGGAAAATAATGGTTACGTTTGCGTATTTTTTCCAAAATGTTCGTTTTAATTTTATTTTTGCTCGGATAATAATGACGTTAGTTTATGGCTCGAAAATAAACGTTTTAAGTTTTATTTTTTGCTCGGAAAATAATGGTTACGTTTTAGGGTCAATTCCCAGTCCTGCCGAAGTCCTCCAAAGACCTTCTCAGATAAAAAAAAAAAACATTAGTTACGTTTTAGCAAAAGATTTTCCGGTAAGTTAATTTGTATCGCTACGTGTTAAGTTAGAAAACCTTTCCAAGGTTTCTTTCTAAAACTAGAAAAACTGTCTAATTTCGACAGTAACTGGAACTCTAGTATTTATGAATTGATTCCTAGGTAGATGCAAGATCGCATGATCGTGAATGAGGGTGTCAGACAAAGTTAACCCCATCCTTCCTTTAGACATCCGAAACCTAAATTCGTATAACTTAAACATAGGGCCAAAGCAGACCAACCACACGGGGTTTCCATACATTTCGGCTGCAGCGCCATCCATTGNCTTAGCCCCATCCTTCATTTCGACATCCTGAAACTAAATTCGTATAACTTAAACATATGGCCATTCATTCTGCAAAACCATTGCTTACCATAAAATGAATACGTGTTATGAATTTCAACCTCGACTCCAGCGGCACTCATCGGGTCAATTTTTATCAAAAGAATTTTCCATCATACAGGTACATAGGTCACATTTAAAATTTGAACGAAATCGGTTAATAAATGCGATTTTTATAAATAACTCTACTCCAGAACCACCTAGCGAGTTTTATAGTAGCATGTAATAGGACCATATATGTATGTATGCAAGACCTGACGGAACTCTATTCAGTGATTTTTGAGTTTAGTCCGAACAACGAAAACGGCTATCATTTTATGCAAATAGGTATGTAGTTAAGATAGTCTATAGCGAAACTCGTAAAATCAAAGCTCCATTCTTTGTGAAAAAAAATCTTCAAAATTTTCACATAAATTTTACCTTTTACTAAAAATAAAANCTGACGGAACTCTATTCAGTGGTTTTTGACTTTAGTCCGAACAACGAAAATGGCTATCATTTTATGCAAATAGGTATGTAGATAAGACAGTATATAGCGAAACTCGTAAAATCAAAGCTCCATTCTTTGTGAAAAATTTAAAAAAATTCTTCAAAATTTTCAATTTTACTTTTTACTAAAAATTAAAAACAAAGTTACAATAGTTCAATGGGATTTAGAAATCTAGGAGAAAATGGTTCCTAATCGAATGATACTTGCGCGTTTACGTAAATGTATGTATATAGATGCAGCCTTTCCAATAATTACCACTTTTCGCCATAAGTACGATATTGATAACCAGGGAACGGATTTTATGGAAATTGCCTTTTTTTCTGCTAAAGAGATAGAGTATATTCGATTAAAAGTGTCCACGATTTAGCTTTCCCTGATTCCATATATACACATTTGAAGTTGCCTTTTTTTGCCTTTTTTAAGATATTTGCCTTTTTTTGCCTTTCTACCTTTAAAAAAGTGATTATAACATTTACAATTTTTTTTTTTAAGATTAAAAAATATACACATGCCCATGCGGCTTATGGAAGCACAGGGACCTCTCGCCAAATTGGTGTTGAAAAAATTCAAAGCCGTTTTCTCAGCTAACGTAGGCTTGAAGACAATAAGGAGTGTGGGTAAAATTGTAAAGGGCGAGGAAAATGCCCTTATTTCTGATAATATGAACGTTTCAAACGTTCCATATTTAAATTGGGCTCCACTTGTATCAACTTACGTCGAGCGCACATTTAGTACATTCAAGGCTTTTCTTCGCGAAAATCGAATGAAAATGCTGCCAGAAAACTTCAAAATGCATCTTATGGTTCAATGTTACTACAACTACACAGATTAATGTTTTATGAGTTAGAAACTCGAAAGGATAAAATAGTCAAAGATTCAAAGTACAAATTTTTCATATAATGAAACTAGTTCATAGTTTTTCTCTTTTTACTTGTAATATAAGTATTTCTAAAATAAATATATTTTTTGATTGTTCTTCGTATTTTCCTGCCTTTTTCGCTATTTTATTTTGCCTTTTCCAGCCTATTTCGTTACGTTATTTTGCCTTTTTTATAGGTTTTTAGGTCCTAAAAATCCGTTCCCTGTTGATAACATATGAAGCTGTGTCGAATTTCAGGACGTTAGCGTATCGGTTCCAGAGATAAGCTATATGATTCAGTTCGTATGGAATGTGCCACGCCCCCTTTTCCAATACATTTGCAATATATGCATCATTGCTAAGTTTCAGTTCCCCAGCGTAATTGGTTTTAGAGATACATATATTGGTTTTTAACCGTTTAGCCTGTATAAGAATTTTAGGAATGGCCCGAGCTACATACCGAGTAAATTTTTTTCGGAATATTTATTTTCAAGGTGCTGGCATATGTTCCAAATATGAACCAAATCGGTGCAGCCGTTTAGTAGTTTAGTGAAATACATTGTACAGAGAACTGTATGAAATTGTAAAGCGTAACGTCTCAGATTTCTTAGTTTTTTGGCAGCAACAACAAAAAGTTTGGTTTTTTTTTAGCAAAAACCTTCCACACAGAAGTTCCAAAAAAGTGCGATTGGTTATGCTTGAACTCATTTAATTGAATATCAATAAAATTATGTTTGTGGTTATATCAAGGCGAAATTTTGAGAACGTCCATTGCTAACTCTAAATATAAACCACAACGCACTAGAAAAAGTTAATACATTCAAATACCTAGGAATAATGATCGACGATAAACTAAAAAAAAAACAAAAGAAAATGGATTCTATACATTCAATTAGAGCTCTAGCAATATGTACATCGGTGAAAACTGTATTTAATTCCATACATTAGTTTTTGCGTGATGCGCTTACAAACATACAGAACACAGACGAAAATTATACAAATTTTAGATTTGGCCTCTTTTGGTCTAATAAACCCCCATTAATTTTTCTTTAACATCTATTATGTACAGATATCGGCCTGTTACAATTTTATTGTTCTCAAATACTTTCGTTTGATACCCATATGGCAACGTTTAGGTTATCTTATAAATTTAACTGAATTAAAGTTTTCAAATAAGTGGCAACCCGCTTCAAAAATATTTTCAAAAGTAAGCTTGCTAATCCTCTTTAGTTTAATGTCCGTATTGAAATATTTCATTTATTTTACAAATTTAAATGAATAAAATTTTTCAAGCAGTTGGCAAATCCCCTAAAAATATTTTCGGCATTAAAATTTCCTAGCCTCTTTAGTTTGATGCCAATATTGCAATATTTAATTTATGCTATCAATAAAATTTTCAAGTTTTCAAATAGGTGGCCACCTTTCACAAAAATATTTTCAGCTGTAAGCCTTTGTAAACCTCTTTCCTTTGACAGCCATATTGCAGTATTTACTTTACCGCATCAATTGACATAAACTGTAATTTAAAACACAGCTGGCAACTCCCTAATTTTTTTCTTCTATATTGTAAGCTAGATCTCTAGCGATACATCGGTGAAAACTGCATTCAATTCCATGTTTTCGAGTGATGCGCGTACAAATATACAGACATACAGAGAGTCAAAAATTCTAAAACTTGGTTATTTGGCGTCCGTAGCTCTAATAAAAACCCACCATATTAATTTTTCTTTAATAATATCTCTAAGGTACTGACATCGGTCTGTTAAAATTTTATTATAAGTATAGATAAAAATATATTCGGCAGTAAAAATTCCCAAACCTCTTCAGTTTGATACCCATATTGCAATATTAAATTTATCTTATAAATTAAATTAAATTAAATTAAGTTTTCAAACAGGTTGTTAGTTTTTTTATTTAAAGTTGCCGCCAGGAGTTAACACCTCGTAAATAATGTTCGGAATATGTTTTCTACCACAGATAACTTTTGAAATATTAAAAAAAAGTTAAGTTCCGTTCACGGATTCGTAGTACTGGGGTTTTAAAATGCGTCGTCTATATTATACCCCTTTTGACGAAATAATTTGATGATTACCAATGATTTTCCCAAGTGTTTGTAAACTGCTGTGAAAAATTACCGTAGCAATGTTAACACACACGACGAGAGTTTCTTTATTAACCGACTTCCAAAAAAGGAGGAGGTTATCAGTTCGTCGGAATATTTTTTTTTTTTTTTTTATGTATGTTACCGCATAACTTTGGACCACGTCAACCGATTTCGATAATTCTTTTTGCATCGGAAAGGTAGTGTCTCAGAGGTGGTCCCATACTAATCTGGTTAAGATCCGATCAGCGGATCATGAGATATATATATATATATTTTTTTTTTTATATGGGAGTTGAAGTCGGTTTTTTTTTTCTAAAAATTACTAGTTCACATTCCGAACATTCGGAATACATTTTGCTGTTAACTTAGTCATTAGAACGTTGTTGCCGGACAAAATGGGGCCGGGCAATCTGAGCGTGTTCTTTTCATTTCGTCTCTAGTACGGAATTCATAGGATATTGGATGAAAATAATGGCGCTAGAGAAACCAAGTAAATTTTTGCAAATTGTTTTGCGAAAAAATTTAATTTAATATTAATAAGCTGATACCTGATGATTTCATTATCTTCTGTTTCTTTATAACCATTGTTCCTGATAAACTACACGACTTCTTTTTTAGATCCGGACTGAATAATAAAGAAACTCGCCTACGGTCAATTAATACAAAGAATGTGTGATCCACACACAGTGTAGCATGACATGAATTTTTAGTTGAAGCGGTTGTAATTTAAATTATGACTTTATTACTCATTTATACAATTTTGAATATGACGTTATTTCACCTCTTTCACTTCACAAAATGGAAATAAGGCCATATGGCCTGATATTGGGTGACCCCACCACATGTTACCACAAAAAGCTATTCAAGATTTTTTGCTGGGTGTGTACGGTTCATGCATGTCCCAAAAAAATGAATTTTAAATGAGAATGTGTTATTAAGAATAAACATGCAACGAATTTTGCATGCAATTTAACTAACTAGAGGACTTATCGAGCATTCCACGAAAAAAGGTGTAACTTCATTGCCATGCTGATTACTTTTCCGGACAAATTTTTGAGTGGAAATGTATTTTAATTATCAAATTAGCACATAAATCGATATTTTATTTGATTTTACTTTGTGATATACTTCCTACAACAACAACAAATAATAACTCAGCGTTCTTTCAACGGATATGCATTTGAAATATGTATATAAATTAGCATAGCACGATTTGTTTGAATAAAGTTTACTGGAATATATTTTTTACAACATGTGGAGTATTTGAATTTCATGAAATCTCAGTTAATGGGCGCGAAGAGACATGCAAAAATTATACTTTAGACGGCCTCAGCATCAACTTTTACCTATAAAAGTGGTGAAAATCTAAATTTATAAAACTGGCATTCATTCGTACGAGTCCCTTAACTATGGTTCATGTTAGATTAGCGCTGCCTCGTACAAAAAGGCAATTTATTTTGTTTTTGGTTAGTACCTTACTCTACAATCGTAGTATACTTACGGTGACCATATTAACCAACGTAAAATAAAGGACATTTTTTTCAAAATGATTTGGGAATACATACATACAGCTAGCATGATAAAAGTACTTTCACATATCGTAATTTAACTCAAATATTTACCAGTTAATTAACCGATTTCGAAAAATGAAGCCAAATCCTTTTCAAGGACTTCGCCATCCTTTGCTGCCAAAACGCGTTTACCATAATTCATGCAGCACGCCAAAGCCAGCACACAGAGGTACAAAATTGGAATTTAATTTTCATAATTCTTCGGAGCCTTGATTTTTCAACCAATTTTTACTAAAAACCAAAAAAAAAATATAATTTTTTTTGGTGAACATTTTTTTATAACATTTCAAACATTCTTTTTTTGTGTAATTTTTTCGTTTTAAAAGAGCCATACAATTGCTTCAACTAGTTTTTGTTATTTATTAACTAGAACAGGAGATTTTTTTTTTTTAAATTGCCACTTTTTTGCATTTTGCACCAAAAAAGTTATTATAATCAAATAAAAATTCACAAATTGGGCCCAACTGATCTCTTGCAAATATTGTAAGCTTTCATAAAAAAAAGGCGTGAGTACTAGGTACTCATGAAATTTGATGTGTATACATATGCGAACGGCAAAGCATAAAAGTACGTTTACATATAAATATAATCCCAATCAAAGCTCGTTAGCTGTCAAATTGGTTGTGCTTGTTATTCACACAACTCAAGGAAAAGTTAAACTTCTTCTCTGTGCCACCGTGGTCACTTTTTTTTGCAACACATATTAGGCCATTTAAATATATTTTAACTGAATATTTTATTAAAAATACCTTTACAAACTTATTTTTCTTACTAGCGTCAATTTTTGTTTACTTTAACATTTGGCATTCCTCTACTTTTTCGCAAGTATATTCGATAAAACTGGGTTGGAGACCAAAAAGTTATCGGTTTAATCTGAGATATTTTTAATTATAATTTTGCATGGCTAATCTCTTTTTCTAATAACAGATTAGGGAGTCAAGCTCGAAAATTAGGATAATATTTTTATATATAAAGGCGATTCAGTTACGCACATGCAAATGTGNGGTACAAAATTGGAATTTAATTTTCATAATTCTTCGGAGCCTTGATTTTTCAACCAATTTTTACTAAAAACCAAAAAAAAAATATAATTTTTTTTGGTGAACATTTTTTTATAACATTTCAAACATTCTTTTTTTGTGTAATTTTTTCGTT
>NW_016157356.1:18926-23352 GCF_001687245.7 Rhagoletis zephyria | reverse complement strand
GTTTATTGTTCACTTTCAGTGGAACTGGAAACTCAGCGTGCAACACGATTTNTAGAAATCCTTAAGTTGGGTGCGAAACAAACTGGCGAAGGTTTTCTTTACATTTTTATTTTTCATATTCTGTGTTTAAAAATTTACCTCTGAAAAATGCAGAGCTGATTTAAAGGACAGTTTAAGATATAAAGGACAAAAGGCGCCCTTTATTTTGAAAAAAATTATAAAGGACAGGGGGTTAAAATAAAGGACTGTCCTTTAAAATAAAGGACGGATGGTCACCGTAAGTATACTAGATAATCATAGTTTGTTTTATAACTTTTTAATTTGCCTTTAACTAGAACCGCAAAATGAAAAAAATCGTACAGTTTGTGCCATACCAACGGTGGAACGCTCCTTATTCTGTCACGTGATATAAGTTCTTAAATTTCTATATGCACATAGCTATTGTATATATTATCATTCAACGGAGTAGAGGCTTGATATTGGCATATAATATGTATGTATGTATGTATGTATGTTTATGTAATATTACAACAAAACCAATAACCTAGTATTGGTTCTTATTACACAAAAATTATACATATGTACATATCGATGGTCCTCTGCAATAACGTCACAATTCAAAATCAAGAAAAAAAAATTTACTACTGTTCAGTGCGTTGAGACATTGCAATTTAAAACTTTGTCCGGCATTGATATCTGCGCACTTTAAAGTTCTAAATTTAGCTCAAAATGTTGAACGCAAAATATTTAATGACAAATTAAATTCCCACATCCTCAAACTTATTTTTGTAGGTATTCAAATGTATTTACATTCTCGTGTATATACCCAGCAAAAAACACGAGTACCACAGAAATTAAAATGCAATCGAATTAGGCGATGGGAATCGCTTACCCTTTCCCTTCAAGAAAGCATTATTATAACATGGGCACGTCATTGGCCGTAAGCCCGTACCCGCAGCATTACCTTCGAACGAAGGGAGAACGCATTGATAAACAGAATCCAGAGAAGCGAATAAGGAATGCCTTACAGAGAATATCTAGATATGTACATATATTAAATTGAAAACAGTAAATACAGATTGTCTTAAAATTAAAAAAAAAAGATCAAAACTAACTCTCTGGCACATAATGCTCTTGGATTATTTTTAATTAAACTTTTAATAAATCAGTTTTTTATCTATACATATATAGTATGTATTACTTACTTAAAAATCGGTACATACATATTCTTACTTACATACTTCATTGACTGTCTTCAACTTCGCTGTAAGTTAAACAAAGCAAAACATGATTTTTATGCAATGGAAATTTCCACAGAAAGTAACGGTAGAAGAAGAAGTTTTGGGTATTCATTTTATTTTTGTGCTGACTACGGTGATGCATTTCTACTTTGCTTTCAAAGAAGCGAAATAAACAAAACCATTTTAGGACATTCTGCTATGCATTGCCGGCAATACCCAAAAGAAGCGAAAAAAGTATGGAATTTAATTTCCCACATTTTTATTGTAAACTAGCAAATTTCACTGCGCCTTAAAAGTATTCTTGTGTAGCTATTCCCTCCCAAAACTCTTATGGCCTCATTTCTAATAAATAAAATAGATTTAACGAGCTTTTTGAAGTGAGATTTTTAAACGATGTTTCGGTTTTCTCCTTAAAATTTAATTTATAACTTGAGTCTACATGTCGCGCATTTTCTTTGCATGTGTGAATTTCATTTTTCAAATACATGTATAGGTGGCAACCCACTCAAAAATATTTTCGACAGTAAACTTTCTTAAACCTCTTTAGTTTAATACCCGTATTTTAATATTTCATTTATTCTATTAATTAAATGAATAAAATTTTTCACACAGATGGAAACCCCATTCAAAAATATTTTCGGGAAAATTATTTCTAACCTCTTTAGTTTGATACCCATATTGCAATATTTAATGTATTTTATCAATTAAAATAAATTAAAATTTGCGAACAGGTAACCTTTCAAAAAATATTTTCAGCTGTAAGCCTTCTTATACCGCTCTATTTTGATAGGCACATTTCAATATTTACTTTATCGTATCAATTTACTTAAACTGCAATTTTCAAACAGGTGGCTACTCTCTATTGTTTTCTATATTTTAAGTTAGAGCTCTAGAAATATATCGGTAAAGGCTGCATTCGATTCCATGAATTAGTTTTCGAGTGCTGCGCGTACAAAAATACAGACCATCAGATACAAATTGATGCTGTGGCTTCTGTCGCTCTAAAAAAGACCCCTAGACCCCTCATATTACTTTTTCTTTGATATCTATCTTGTACAGACATCGACCTCTTAAAATTTGTTATACATTAAAATTGTTTTTGTGCCGTTTGATACCCGTATAGTAATTTTTCATTTATTTTATAAATTAAGTATAATAAAATTTTTCAAACAGGTTGCAACCCTTCTCAAAAAATATTTTCGGCAGTAGGCTCTCCTAAACCTCTTCAGTTTGATACACATATTGCAATATTCAATTTATGTTATCAATTAAATTGAATTCAAATTTTCAAAGAGGTGGCAATTTTCAACAAAAATATTTTCGGCTGTAAGCCTTCTTCAACTCCTTTCTTGCCATATTACAATATTTACTTTATCTTGTCACTATAATTAAATTGCAATTTTCAAACAGGTGGCAACTCTCTATTTTTTGCTTTCTATATTTTAAGCAATGCATCGGTTAAGACTGCATTCAATTCCGTGTATAGTTTTCGTGTGATACGCATACAAACATACAGACAGACAGACAGGAAGACAGACAAAAGTTTTACAATTTTTTGGATTGGCCTTTGTTGCTCTAATAAAGACCCCAATATCATTTATTTTTAATATCTATGATGTACAGACATCGGCCTGTTACAATTTTATTATATGCATAGATAATTAGCAAAAAGTACGAAAAACTTTGACATTGCCACGGTTTTCGCCATTTTTCAAGAATTTTTGTTGAAAATACGTAGCATATTCAAATGCCAAAGGTGTAGAGAATTTGATTCTCCGTAACTTTTGTACTAACATTATTTTTGTGCGATGCTTAGATTACGACCGGGAACGTGCTAAACATTGCGATGTCAGGGTTGCGGCGAAAAATTAATTTCCACATCACCTCAACCGGTACAGTACGATGGCCAAAATTCTATAGGACGGATTACAAAAATTAAGGGCCTAAATCAGTGATTCCCAAAGTGGTCTAGGTGCACCCTCAGGGGTCCACGGAAGACTCGCCGGGGGTCTACAGTGGCGTGAAAAAAATATGGGGGTCCACGAGTTGTAAGTGGGGGTCCATGTAAATTTGTCTGGTTTCGATAGTAAAGAACCAAAATAGTTGCTTGATAGCCTCATTATTTAACAATATTTTTTTTTTGATTGGTGTATAGAGCTCTTGACGCACTACTGCACTTACCATAACGTTGTGTCTTCATACTTGGGAAATCCTTGAAGACCACCTGCAGACTATTTGGCCAGAGAGTACTTAGATGGCTTTACGAGCTCTGTTTTTTAAAACTTGCAAGCGTGTAATCACATTATTTTAATAGATAGAACACAAGAAGATATTTTATCTTAATTTTTGCCACTCCAAATTTAGTTTTCGAACTCAGCCGCGATGCAAATTTACATCGTTAGGTCTAATCTTCACATTTTTGACAAGCTTTGGGAATATGTTAGAAATGTAGCAGCGGGGGGTCCACCGTAAACAGTAAAGTTTCGAAAGGGGTCTAGGAGAAAAAAAAAGTTTGGGAACCTCCGTCCTAAATGATCGCATAGATGCTCCCCATTGAAAACAGTTTGGCCTTTCGAAAAATTATACGTGGCATCTCAAATATGGCGTCTACACTAACCGTAAATAAGATTTTGCTTTAAAAATTTTGTTCCATCGGAGAACCCAACACTAAAAAAGAAAATTCTCTACAACTTTGGCGTGTGAATATTGTAGAATTAACGACGCAACTGATTACTTTGTTAGTTCATTTATTACTGATCTTCGTATTTACTTAAAGCTATGCTAACCCTCTTTAAAGTTGGGTGCGCTCTCAAAGCTAGTGTTGGACAATGCGATCACTTACACACTATTCTACACTACATCTCCCTTTAGAAGAAAAGAATGATATACAATAAGGAGATCATTCCTTGACATATATTTATGTACCAACTAGCAGACCCGGCGAACTTCGTCCCGCCCAAAATTTGTATATATTTTATTGAAACTTTTTGGTCCAACATTTTCACCAACAATTCACGTTTAAGATTTTCATTGGCACATTTTTCTGCTAAGATTAAGGTTTGGTGGTCATTTGCCGCTTTAAATAACCTAAGGAAAGTGTTATATCCGTTCTTGAAATTCTCCAGTTGTGCGGCATTTCATAGCACGGTTATTCGCAAAGCGAAATAAATTTTTTCCTCTTCACT
>NW_016157356.1:9582-18901 GCF_001687245.7 Rhagoletis zephyria | reverse complement strand
AACCATCCAGAGACCCACTCAAATACACAAAAAGTTTCGTTAAAATCCGTACAACCATTTAGGAGGATTTCACTCACAAACACACCTACAGACGAATAAAAAAATTCATTCAAAGATAGCTAAAGGTCGGTAGGTTTGTAGGCCTCACCCCCCTTTTCAAATAGCCCAAATTTTCTCCAGAGTATGGGCTTGATTTCAACTATATACATATCTCCATACGAAGTTCCAGTACTGTACCATGAATACTTCCAAAGATAGGCAGTATAAAAATTCGATTTATATGGGAGGAGCCACGCCCCCTTTTCCAATAGTTCCAATTTTTCTCCAAGAGTATGCGATTTATTTCGTACATCTCCATACAAAACTCTAGAACTCTACCAAAAAATTTCCAGAGATAAGCAGTATGAAAAATTCGGTTTGTATGGGAGATGTCACACCCCTTTTTACTATAGCTAAAATTTTTCTCCAAGGGTATGCGATTGATTTCGTATATCTCCATACCAATTTCCAAAACTCTATCATGCACACTTTCAGAGATATGTAGCATGAGAAATTCGGTTTGTATGGGAAGTGCCACTCCCCCTTTACATATAGATTTTTTTTTCAGCCTAAAACCATCCTTGGGACACGTGCGGCAGGTGGCAGTTTCAAAAAAATCGGTTCAGCCGCTCTCGAGCCTTGCGAAAACTAACAAACGGCTTTCTAAATATAAATTAGTTGAGAATTTATATTATAATTATATTTTGACAGTATCCGTTGTTTCTGATTGGCGCAAAAAAATCTTGCCTAGTGACGAATTCGCCCCTTGATATGGTCGTTACTTAAAGCTATTTATATTCGAAATTGCATGAAAATTGGAAAACAGGAATCTATAAGCTTATCCAGGCAAAAAGCTACCTATGTACCGAATTTTAAGCAAATCGGACCATAAATACGATTTCTTCGAACAGATCGGTCCCTGGCCCACTTCTCGGACAAAATGGATCATATATGCTGATATATGCTAAAAAGCTACCTACGTACCGAATTTTAAGCAAATCGGACCTAAAACGATTTTTCGAATAGATCAGTCCCTGGTCCACTTCTCGGAAAAAATTGACCATATCCTAATAATGCTAAAAAACTACTACGTACCGAATTTTAAGCAAATCGGACCATAAATGCGATTTTTTGGAATAGATCGGTCCCTGGTCTACTTCTCGGAAAAAATTGATCACATATGCTAATACATGCTAAAAAGCTATCTGCGCACCGAATTTTAAGCAAATCGGACCGTAAATTCCATTTTTTCGAATAGATCGGTCCCTGGACCACTTCCCGGAAAAAATGGGTCATATATGCTAATATATGCTAAAAAGCTACTTACGTACTAAATTTTAAGCAAATCGGACTATAATAAGATTTTTTCGAATAGACCGGTCCCTGGTCCACCTACCCGAAAAAAGTAAAATTTTTTAGCCTAAAACATGGTGGTTACCGAAAGCTATTTGTATACAAAATTTCATGAAAATCGGACCAGCCGTTTGCGAGATTACCTGTTACAAAAAAAAGGGACTTCTCTTTATATAATTAAGTATAGATTAGGATACGAGCATTTCAATGAATATTTCGTAAATATCAGTTCTAATACACATGTATCTACTTATATATGTATAGATTCTATGCATTTTTGCATATATATCTACTTATATATGTATAGATTCTATGCATTTTTTTTTTATACAGTAGTTAGTAATCTATAGATATACATATCTGATATATATATACATTTTTATTTTTATTTTTATTTTTTCTTATTTATTTATTTTTTTTTATCATAGACTTCTAAAATGAGAAACAATGAGAAATAAAACATTGTTATCTATGTGATATCTAGTTTAGTTATGGAATACGCGCAATCTATCTTTATGTATTTTAGTTTCTTTTTGCTTTTCATCTATTATGATGCAATTATTCATATTATCTATGCTTTTTACCGTAAAGGGACCTGTGTATATATTATCTAATTTATGACCTGCACTATTCCTTACTAACACTTTATCTCCTACTTCCACTTTTATTTCATTCAAATTCATATCGTATTTTCTTTATATTTATTAATCCATTGAAATGCTCTCGGTTGAGCGACTTGTAGTCTCTTTTGCGTAATCATCAATGTTATAAATTGGTTAAATATTTCTTTGTCTCAAACAATCAGGCACAATTGGTTCTTTTCCAAACATTAGTTCACATGGACAATAAGTATGGTAGCTGTAGTAGTAGATGGAGTCGTGTTGTAACAATAGGTAAAATAATTAAGCCAAATATCCCAATCGCTTTTATCTGTTGAGATATAGGATCGGATATATTCATTAAATGTTCTGTGGATCCTTTCTACTGATCGCTTTGCAAGTTTCTAAGCATATGTTTTTCAGAGCAACCTAAAACAACCAAGTCGTCCATATATAGAAACGCTTGAGCTGGAGCTAAACCGAAAAAAGCCAATGTCATCATGCGTTGGAAAGAATTTGGTGCAACTTTGATTCCATACGGAAGGCGTTTGAAGCGGAAAGAACCTTTGTCAGTGGAAAGGGTTTTATATCCCTACTTTCTTCATCCAACTCGATCTGGTGAAAACCAGATACGAGATCTAAGCACGAAAAGTACTTGGCTCTACCCAATTGGTCCAAAATGTCATCTATACGAGGAAGTAGAAATTTATCTGCGAGTAAGTTTTTGTTTGTAGAAATTATTATCGCTTATCTTATCACTTTTAAGTGCGAAGGCATCTGTAAACTTAGTGCATAAATCCATTAACTGTGGCTTAACGAACTCAGGAAAATGCTTCGTTAAAACTTTTATGATTTCGACGTCATTACTGCTTGATGTTGGGGAAAGTTTTTTAATCGAGTAATCAGTTAAGCTTTCTGTGAAAACGTGTACCTTCCTTAGTTCTACATTTTTATTTGTAGTGTTCATAATACGAACTAATGGGTATGTTTTCGAAACTATTGTACTGGCTATAAATATTCCCCTTTGGAGTTCTTGATGAGGGACTATTTAGCACTTCGTTTTCATTTGGATATGTCTCACAACTTCAGAACGCGCTGGAATTGTTATGGAGTTTGGGTGGGGTGCATTATTCATAGGGAAAGCTACATCCTCGGGGAAATTCTGAGGTCTTAAAATTAACCAGTCCTGTTTATTTCCATATTCAAGTACGCAGTTATATTTTTTTAAAAAATCGAATCCTATAATTCCATCGCAGGGTATGGGGAATTCGTTTCGCATAACATGAAAATTGTGTTTAATGAGTATGTTTTCGACACTCAAATCCGCGCTGATGTGACCTAGAGATATTAGTGTACCTTGGCCTATCCCTGATAAAGTTGATGTAATATTCGGATTAATTAGTGATAAAGTCCTGATGCAGTTAAGTTTGACTATTGATATATCGGCACCAATATCAACTAAAAAGGTTATTGGATTGGTACAAAACGTAGAATTTGCAGAAATATAACTTGTGAGATTTAGATTTAGATGAAAAACTTTATTAGTGGTAACTGATGTTAGTTCTGAATATTCAAGGGATCTTCTAAGTTTTCCGAAGGTTGTACTTGCGGGGTCAATCCATCAGATATATAGTCAGTTTGTAAGCACTTTGTTAATTCTTCGATTTCTTTCGTGAAGGCATTAGCTGATGTATTGCTTTGTTTAACATTTAAAATTTTTGCCGATAAAACCTCTACGCATTCACCCTTGACTGAACTCTCTAATTTTAGACAAAAAGTATGTGTGTGTATTAAGAATGTTAATCCCGAGATCCCGGAATACCGGGATCCCGGCCGTTTTAAGGACCCAAAAATCCCGGGATTCTCGGCAAATAATCCCGGGATTTTCGGGATTTGTAATTTGCACTGATGGCAATAATAGAAACTCCTTTCTTGACCACTATTGGCATATTTCTTTTTTTATTTAATAATTAATGTTTTTTTATAAATGTCTAGCTCATTATACATATAACACCGCGCGATAGTAAATTTTAAACACAAATATCAATATATTCGCTAAACCATACATAGTTAAATTGCGTTTTTGGTTTTTCACTCTGACGTCAGTAATTCAAAAATGATTAAAAAATTCAGAGAAATGTGCTTAGAGAAGACGTATGGGTATCAAATTAAAGAGGAAATCCTGTAGAATTTAAACAGATTCAAGTTTTTGGTGCAGAAGGACTGGATAGTAATTAAAATGTTCTTTTAAAGTTTTATAATTTAAATTTTGCAATATTTTTTTTGAAAAAATGATATGTTAAGGACTTATATAAACTCAATAAAATCCCCGTATTTCGTCCTTCTGACTTTATCAGCTTAAAAAATTACATATTCGTCCTTGTGAATCCAAAAATTTTTATTATTTTTAATTCAAAAGAAATTTCCTCTTGCATTTGGTACCCATATTTTTATTCTACATTCCATTGAATTTTTTAAATAATTTTTGGAATTAATCATGTATTTGAAATTACAGAGTCCTTTAAAATAAATCCTGACGGCAGAAAAAAATAATAAAAACACCACTTTAAATAAAAAGTAGATTTCAAACCCAGTTATATTTATATTATGGTAGGAGAGCTTCTCAAACAATATAGAAGCAATTTTTTCGATTTAAGTTGGCGAAAATAACGAATATCTAAATCCCGGCACTAATCACGGGCTCTCGGGATTGTGATAACGACGTACCGAAAATCCCGGGATCGGTATTTCGGATTTTGAGTAACAGATGGCGCAATATTTATAACCTAATCGCAGCGTATATATGTAAATACATACATACGTACATAAAGGTGCATTCTTTTGCAACCGAGCTACAAAAGAACACTCGCTTAAATGACGAAATACACGCAAAGCAACAACACAAACTCGGCTATTTATCCGAGTTCAGCCAAGTCGGTTAAAAAATACGCGACCTGAAGGATAGTGTTGGTAAGTGAAAAAAACTGCTCTATTGTGTATTGTTAATGGGAAAATGGAGAGGGAAATTTTTGTTTCTTTATATACGCGACTTATGTTTTAAATAAGTATACATATATATTACGCAACAATTCATTTAAATTTGTTTTTGTATCTATATAACGTTAAACTAATCAAATGTTTCTTGTCAGCTACCAACAGGGTTGCTTAAGTAGCTAAAAGGAAATTTTGCCCGAGTTGAGCGTTCTTTTGTCGCTCCCTTCCAAAAAAATGCAGCTTTTGTTAATTGCAGTTAATGTGGATCTGTTTTTTTTTAATAATCTGTGTATGTACATTAGGGCGTTAATTTTTCGGCCTTTTCCAATCCCGGGATTTTCGGGATGGCGTTGTCAACCACTTGAATCGAAAAAATTGCTTCTATGTTGTTTGAGAAGCTCTCCTACCATGAAATAAATAATAAATAAATGGGTTTGAAACCTACTTTTTTATTTAAAGTGGCGTTTTTATTTTTTCTCTCTGACTGCAAAATTTATTCTGAAGGACTTTGTAATTTCAAAGATATGATTAATTTCAAATATTATTAAAAAAATTCAATGCAATGTAGAATAAAAATATGGGTAACAAATGCAATAGGAAATTTCTTTAGAATTTAAAAAATTTAAATTTTTTGGATTCACAAGGACGAATAGGTAGTTTTAAGCTGACAAAGTTAGAAAAACGAACTTTCGTGTATAATTGAATTCATGAAATGGTGTTTATGCAGCCAGTTTTATCCCAAATTCATGAAATGAATTCGTGAATTAGCCTACGCATAAACGTAGTATATGTTATCTGCATACATACACCCCGTGTCAAAATTATAAGGCGCACCACACATTTATTTATTTCTATTTAACAAAAACCGTATACTTCAAGTTTCAAATAAAGTGCAACGGTGAGGCATCGAAATCAGCCGCATTCGAAATTTCGTAATCGGCCCGATAACGTAATCTAACCTAACTCGCCCTCTTTCTACGAACGATACATTTTTATGAAAAAATGCTAGAATTGAGGCGCTGAAGGCATAAATGGAAGTGTTTATTTTTAAACCGTTATTCACATGGAGATATTTATCTATTATCTGGTATTTTTCTATTTTTTTATCAAAAAATTTACTTTGAAATGTATATGTTAAATATTATTTTTAAAAAATATGAGGTCTTAAAATTAGACGCATGCTTTAGCAAATGTCATGTAATTTCGGAGCATATAATTTTATCTTTTCGCGCGACTTTGCAAATATATATATTTTTTTCGATTTTCTTAATTTTTCGATTTTCGGCTTCTTTTTGCGTAATTTCGCGGTGAGAATTTTTCGAGCAAAGGAAAAATCGCACCAATTGGGAGAATTGACACTTACGTACATATGTAATTTTCAGTTTTCAAGTATAAGTTTGGTTTTTCTGAGAGTGGAAAGGAGAAAACTAATATTAACAAAATTTCATCACATTAAATGATTGGGCCGCTGTGGTGTAGTAGTAAGCAGTGCGCGCTTCTAATCCACAGGGTCTGGATTCAAGCCCTGGCCAAAGCAACATCGCAAAAAAAATATAGAAAAAAGTCTTACAGCGTTCGCTCTCAGCAGGCATTGGCAAACCTCCGTGTGTATTTCTGCTACATATGAAAAACAGCTTCTCATACAAATACAATCGCCGTTCGGAGTCTCCCAATTGTCCCATCTTTACCATATTTAATAATTCCCTATTCCTAAGAAAAATTACAGCTCATGCCATGTTTCAGCGAAAGTGGTGCAAGTTAACTATTTNAAAACATATATTTAATACTTGCGCCGGGTATTTAATGTTCGGCTCCGCCCGAACTTAGACTTTCTTACTTGTTCTTCCTGCCTCCATATAGTCGAAACACGGCGCGGCGGTTGCCCCTTGGCAGGCAATGGCAAACCTCCGAGTACATTTCTACCATGAAAAACGCAGTTAGGCACCTCCATTTGTATGACATTAAGGCGCAAACCACGAATCGGAGAAGAAGCTTGGCCAAGCACAAGTAAATGTGTAAGCACCAAATATTTTTTAATGTTTTTGAAGTGAAACTTCTTTAGCGGCGGTTGGTTGGTTGGGAGTAAATTGGCAAATTCAGCGGAAATTGCACACGGATCTGGTTGGGACGGAAATGATGCAACGGAAATGGTGCAACGGAACTGGTGTAACGGAAATGATTGGCGCTGAAACAAGTACTTCTTGTGTATATGCAACGGAAATGATGCAACAGAAATGATGCAACGGAAATGGTGCAACGGAAATGGTTGGGGCTGAAACAAGTGCTTCGTATGTGTATGCATATGGTATCTATAAATTTAACAAAAATTTGCTAACAAAAGGTTAAAGAATAACACTTAGAAAAAGACCAATACATGAATGAAGGTAAAGGTGACTACGTACATAAATGAAGAAAAGGATAAAGGCAAAGATAAAAATAACAACAAAAAGAAAGATGCGTAAAGATAAAGGCAAAAATGAAAGCCAAGGTAAATCTAAACACTTTACTTTTATATATACCAACAAATGTGAAGGGGAATATGTAGCTGAAAAAAATAATGAACATAAAAGTAAGGACAAAGAGGAGGATGAGGATACCGATAAAAGCAAAGATGAAGATAGGGGAAGAAAGATTAAAATAGAGGTAATTAAAGAGGAAAGGATATAGAGAGAGACACAGAGACTCAATATGGGAACTATTTTTGGATCTTAGAGATTTTCGGGACTCTCGAGACCTACCGGTAAAACAAACGATATTTTTATCGGTTTTGTTATCGATTTGTTATCGATATTTACCGAATTTGTTATTGATATGCATCGATTTTGTTATCGATAATTACCGATTTTGTTATCGATATTTATCGATTTTGTTATCGGTATTTATCGATTTTGTTATCGATATTTATCGATTTTGTTATCGGTATTTATCGATTTTGTTATCGATATAAATCGATTTTGTTATCGATGTAAACCGATTTTGTTATCGATATTTATCGATTTTGTTATCGATATTTTTATCGATTTTCTAATCGATTTAGCTGCCAATGGTATTATCGATGTTGCTATTGAAATTTTTATCGAATTTGTCATCGATTTTGGTATCGGTATTTTGATGGACGTTATAATCGATTTTGTTATCGATAGAGTATAATGATAAAAATGAAGATAATGGAAAAACAGAATAACATGAATATTATTAAAACGAACAGTGGTAGAGGTAGGGATCTACATTGATAGAAAAGAAGCGAAAAAATATAACCTTAAGCAAAAGCAGATGTGTGTATGTATAGATAGATAAGTAACGTAAGTTTCACTTCTACAGTGTGGCCCAGGCGCACTTACTTTTTTTATTTAGAATTCATTTATTTCATAAAATTATCTTTCGGTGACTATTCTTAAAGCAATATTAATTTTTTACATAGCAGTAACGGTATAAAAATTAGTATGTAAGTATTTAGTAAAAATCGCAAATTTTGTTAATAACAGCTCCTGTGAACATTAAGCTTTCTGTTGTTTCAATTTTAAATCTCATTTCCCCTATTTCTGAAAACAAAAAAACTGGCCCTGCTTACATATGTATGTAGATAATTTTTAGGGTTTCTATGCTTGAATATGATGACAAAAACCCAATTATCACACCTTGCATTTAATTTCAGTATTTATGCTTTCACCTTTTAATGATTACGTCCAGTTTTTAATATCAAAACCTATAATATCAAGTGTTGATAAGACAAGTAATCAATGGCCTTTGTACTAATTTGAGGTGAAATCTAGCTAAGAAAGGCAATTAATTGATTGCTTTGGCTGATTAGCAAAAGAGATTAAAAAAGGAAAAGTGCAGGTGTATAAGCAAAATATTGCTAATACAATGTTGCACAAAAATGTTGGGGACTTTTTTTCTTCCTTAAATTTAGTCTTATCAATACATATGTACATATGTATGTATGTATTACAACCTTTTCGTTCAAGGTGATGTTTACTATTCTAAGCTCTCTCAGATTAGATTGCCATAAAATATACACTTGCAAAAAACATATGTTTTCAACACAAATCTTTATATTTCTATTATATGACTAGCAGACCCGGCGAACTTCGTCCCGCCCAAAATTTGTATATATTTTATTGAAACTTTTTGGTCCAACATTTTCACCAACAATTCACGTTTAAGATTTTCATTGGCACATTTTTCTGCTAAGATTAAGGTTTGGTGGTCATTTGCCGCTTTAAATAACCTAAGGAAAGTGTTATATCCGTTCTTGAAATTCTCCAGTTGTGCGGCATTTCATAGCACGGTTATTCGCAAAGCGAAATAAATTTTTTCCTCTTCACTCCCTG
>NW_016157356.1:0-9515 GCF_001687245.7 Rhagoletis zephyria | reverse complement strand
GACCCACTCAAATACACAAAAAGTTTCGTTAAAATCCGTACAACCATTTAGGAGGATTTCACTCACAAACACACCTACAGACGAATAAAAAAATTCATTCAAAGATAGCTAAAGGTCGGTAGGTTTGTAGGCCTCACCCCCCTTTTCAAATAGCCCAAATTTTCTCCAGGAGTATGGGCTTGATTTCAACTATATACATATCTCCATACGAAGTTCCAGTACTGTACCATGAATACTTCCAAAGATAGGCAGTATAAAAATTCGATTTATATGGGAGGAGCCACGCCCCCTTTTCCAATAGTTCCAATTTTTCTCCAAGAGTATGCGATTTATTTCGTACATCTCCATACAAAACTCTAGAACCCTACCAAAAAGTTTCCAGAGATAAGCAGTATGAAAAATTCGGTTTGTATGGGAGATGTCACACCCCTTTTTACTATAGCTAAAATTTTTCTCCAAGGGTATGCGATTGATTTCGTATATCTCCATACCAATTTCCAAAACTCTACCATGCACACTTTCAGAGATATGTAGCATGAGAAATTCGGTTTGTATGGGAAGTTCCACTCCCCCTTTACATATAGATTTTTTTCAGCCTAAAACCATCCTTGGGACACGTGCGGCAGGTGACAGTTTCAAAAAAATCGGTTCAGCCGCTCTCGAGCCTTGCGAAAACTAACAAACGGCTTTCTAAATATAAATTAGTTGAGATATATTATATATTATAATTATATTTTGACAATATCCGTTGTTTCTGATTGGCGCAAAAAAATCTTGCCTAGTGACGAATTCGCCCCTTGATATGGTCGTTACTTAAAGCTTTTTATATTCGAAATTGCATGAAAATTGGAAAACAGGAATCTATAAGCTTATCCAGGCAAAAAGCCACCTATGTACCGAATTTTAAGCAAATCGGACCATAAATACGATTTTTTGGAATAGATCGGTCCCTGGTCCACTTCTCGGAAAAAATTGATCACATATGCTAATACATGCTAAAAAGCTATCTGCGCACCGAATTTTAAGCAAATCGGACCGTAAATTCGATTTTTTCGAAAAGATCGGTCCCTGGACCACTTCCCGGAAAAAATGGGTCATATATGCTAATATATGCTAAAAAGCTACTTACGTACTAAATTTTAAGCAAATCGGACTATAATAAGATTTTTTCGAATAGACCGGTCCCTGGTCCACCTACCCGAAAAAAATTGTTTAGCCTAAAACATGGTAGTTACCGAAAGCTATTTGTATACAAAATTTCATGAAAATCGGACCAGCCGTTTGCGAGATTACCTGTTACAAAAAAAAGGGACTTCTCTTTATATAATTAGTATAGATATGCTTATATTACACCGACAGTCAATTTTACACCCAAAAAACTCAATATGTACTAGCGAACAAAGGGGCCAAATATAATAAAACTGCGTTTTTAATTTTTCGCTCTGAAGTCAATATTTTTTTAAAGTAAGATAATAATTTTGATAATTTAGATATAGATATAATTTAGTTTGTTCGAATAGATCTCCAATGAAAAGTATCCAGCAGAAACATGCAGGAGAGTAAGGAAATTTGAAAATATCCAAAAAAGTACCCGAACGCAAAATTAGCAAAAACTTGCAAGTTTTTAGCACAGCTAATCGAAATTTTGTTTACTTACAAAAGCATAAAGCGGAAAACACGAAAAGAGTATACATAAATTAAAAATTTGCATACACTGAGGGAAAAAAGTATTAAAATCAAATAGAAACGTAATTGATCTTACTATAAACGTCAACGAAAGTACTGTATATTGGTAAATATTCAATTCAATTACGCGCATATTAAAATGCTCACGTTCGTACTGAAAAGGCATCCGTGAAGTGAATAATTAAGACAAAACTAAAAAAAAAAAATTAATTTGAATGTTGCCTGCAGTGGAATTTGAACTCGACAATCTCCGGATATCAACAACTTGTGGCAAGCATCTTTGCGCACTCAGCTACACCCAGACATATAAATTTGCTTTCAAATGTTGAATATCCATCAACACCACAGCACGCGATTTGTACGGATAAACATGTATGTACTATGTATTGATGTGTGTGTTGTCACCGCTCTCAGAGCGGCGCTCTGCATGCTTGGGGTGCGTACCCTGCAAAAAATGGGACTAATCCGGGATGACTCCGGGAGCAATCGCAAGGGACATGCGACTAATACCACTTTTGATCTCTTTATATGGAATGAACTGTTCGCTTTTGTTCGAGCATGTCCTATGAAGAGACTAATTGTTCACCTTTATACCCGAATGGGTATAAAAAGCGACAAGTCACTTTTAAAAAATAATAATAAAATTTTGCGCCAGCTGAAATTCGAACTGGGGTGCTCAGTTTTGTTAGGCGAGTACTCTCTCTGTGTACCAACGCCGCACATGACATTTCATTGACTAAGTGCGTACATATCATTAAATCGTTAATAGTACCCGTTAGAGATGAGTTGGAGACTAATTGATCTCCAATTATACCCATAAGGGATGAGTCGAGACTAATTGACCTCCATTAGTACCCGTATGAGACTAGTTAGTAGGTGCGACTAATTAATGCCCAATCGTACCCGATTGAGAGTAATCTCGGAATACTCTCTTTAGAGATTAGTCGCACAATTTTTTGCAGGGAAATTTTGTATAAAAATATTATTTTTAAATACGAACATTTTTTAACGATAATCAAATATAAAGTATTCATTTTTACTATGCATTATTTCCCTCGGTGTAAAGCAATTTGCTAAGCACACGTAAATAAATGAGTATTTGCTTTCTTCCGAAACATTTGAAGATCTAAAGTTATTTTAAACTTAAAAATCATCAAAATAAATTTCACTAATTTCATAATTTGCAAACAGATGACTTTGCAAAAATTTTTGCAGCAGGAATTAACAACTTCCCCTCCAACTGTCACTTTGAGCACTCAATTTTCCCTACTTTGCACGTATTTGCGTACGCGAACGCCGCTACCTGATAATTAGTCTGTTCCAATGGCAGTCCGGTTTACAGGATTTATGTAGTCAGAACTTACAGGAAGTCGTTCCTATTTAGTCTGTTCCAATAGCAGTCCGGTTTACAGGATTTAGTCAGAACTTACAGGAAGTCGTTCCTATTGACATAAAACCTGTAAGTGGGAACACATTTGAGAGAGTAACTGAGCAACTGTTCCTAGTCAGAAGTTACAGGATTTAGTCCGGAGTTTTTTTTCCTGTAAGTTCATGAAAAGTGTCAAACGATCAGCTGATTTACATGTGCAAACAAAAACAGAAAGCGGTGAAAGCAAAGAACCTTATATTTGTTAAAAAATGGAAGTAAACAACGAAATATTTGAATATGTATAGATTTTAATAATTATTTAGTGATATTTCAGCCAAATCAGTGTAGTACCAATGACATGTAAACAAACCGTCTGACGTTTTTACAGGAAATAGTGCTTTTTGCGTTCCTATGCACTTCTGCATCTGTTCTCCTTTTACTCTCATTTGAGAGCGTAAAATTGTAGTTTGACAGTTCCACAGGTTTTAGTCCGAAGTTCAAAGGAACAGACTAATTGACATAAAACCTGTAAGTGGGAACACTTTTTGTAGAGAGTAACTGAGCAACTGTTCCTAGGCAGAAGTTACAGGATTTAGTCCGGAGTTTTTTAGTAAGTTCATATAAGTTCATGAAAAGTGTGAAACGATCAGCTAATTTGCATGCGCAAATAAAAGCAGAAAGCGGTGAAGGCAAAGAACCTTATATTTGTAAAAAAAATGGAAGTAAACAACGAAATACTTGAATATGTATAGATTTTAATAATAAGTTAGTGATATTTTATCCAAATCAGTGTTGTACAAATGACATGTAAACAAACCGACTGACGTTTTTACAGGAAATAGTGCTTTTTGCGTTTCCGGGCACTTCTGCATCTGTTCTCCTTTTTCTCTCACTTGAGAGAGCAAAATTATAGTTTGACAGTTCCACAGGTTTAGTCCGAAGTTCAAAGGAACAGTCTAAATATGTGATAATTGGCAATAATGATCAGCTTGCCGTACAGAATAAGTATCACTGAAATTAAAGAGAAAAATCTGTAGCATTGAAATACATAATTAAATTTTTTGCGCACAAACACGAATATGTACGCACTGAAAATGCCTTTTAAGAATTTATCCTTCAATATCCTTCAACATTTCTAAAAGTTGCTTTTAAAAAAATATGAATTAGGGTACACTACCGCATCCTTGAGTTTCATTCTCAATACCTATTCGTCCTGGTACACCCAAAAGTTTGATTGTTTCAAATTCTATAGCAGAGCCGCCACACGAATCCTAAAACATCTGTATAATTGTGCGTGCCAAGCATGTGAGAAGCGGCCAGTCGGACTTGTATATATACCTTATAGCACGGTTCTTTTTTCACTCAGAAGTAGTTCCAAAAACATGAAGTCGAAGAAAATAGATAATAAGAATTGAGAACTCGAGTGTGAGTAACAGAGGCGTGCCTTCTCTTTTGCCGTAGTACGTTTTCTGATTGGATGAAAAGAGAAGGCACGCCCCTGTTACTCACTTTCGCTAGAATTATAACGAGTTGTCCCTTCTTATTATCTACGTTCTTTTATGAACTCTTTAATTCGCTTTTGTACAGGCGCGAAATACAGCAAGTACGGTTCTTTAAGAAGGAGTTTTGGTTTGGAGAGCTTTGTAGAGTTTTTTATTTTCGTTCGGACTTATTTGCCGAAGTCAAAGCACTGATTTTATCAGTGAAGTTTTCACGACCTACAGATTTTTAGCTTTACTTTATGGTGAAAAAAGATTGTGATTAATTTTCCACGCAAATATTTGCTAACTTTTCATACAGAAATTAAATGTACTTCAAATTTCTCATGAACAAATTAGTACCTTAAAAGGCATTATTTTCAGAACCGCATTCTGCACGTTGCCAATGGGTAGTTGCTTCCAAAATATACACTGCACAGCAAGAACTGTTCTTTAAAAGAGAAATTTTGCATGAGGTACAGGGATGCCAACTAATTTTATCTTTCTACCCATTGGCCACCGCGAAACTCCCCGATTTTCAGTGAAATTCCCCTCGCAGGCATAATTCCATTAAAAACTTGAATCTTTTAATTCAATTGGTTGATTTTATTAACGAATGTACAATATGTAAATGTTAAGTTTTTTCACTTTACTTTTTACTCGGAATTATTAGAATCCAATTTAATTTTAGTAAATTAATATGCACGTTTGAAGTGGCTAAAAATTACCGTTGATTTTTGACAACCTTTTTTTGCTGGGGCCTTTCACACATTCTTCCGCTGGCTTACTTGAATTTAAATGCAAATAAGAGATTAGACATACATATGTATGTATGTATGTATATTACGCTGATTCAAAAAACCCGATTTTTCGAAATGTATATAAGATGCATCAAAATCTTTAAAATCATCAAGAAAAAATATGTTGCTGAAAATTTGGGAGAAACCGTCGATCGTTTAGGAGTTTGCTCAACGCGATATTTAATTTTCAATAAATCGCGCACCTGAAATATACTTTTGTCAAAAATATCTCCTATTTTCCACAACTATTGAGCTAAATGTCTGAAATGTCGCACATATTTATCATTGCTAAACACCATCAAATCGACAAACATAAAACTTGATTTCAAAAATTGTTGGCGTTAATAATTAATTAATATAATTAATATATTAAAATGAATTAGTTAATAACGATTGATCCCAATAACTTTTTGAGCTCAAATTTAAGATGAACCTTTAGCACCCCTTCAGAAACTACAACAACAAAAACATCCTCACTCATAATTTGTTCGAGTTAAAAGCTGTTTTAACACCAGGGGTAAGTTCTTTAATGAGTTATAATTAAATAGTCAAAATTCCCCGCAAAAGGCAACTCATTCCCCGCAACGAGACAAATTCCGCGCAAATCGCAATTTGACATCGCTGATGAGGTGGTTGTAGTTGGTTTGGAAAACTTTTTGTAGAGTTTTTATTCTAGTTCGGATTTATTTGCCGAAGTCAAAGCACTAGAAAATGCTGACATTAGCGGTGAAGTTTTCACGGCGTACAGATTTTTAGCCTTACGTAGTATAAAAAGAATGTACATAGTTATTTCTTCATGTAGATTTTTCCTAATTTTTCCTACAGAAATTGAATGAGCTTTGAATTTCTCGTGACAAAACCAGTACCCTAAAAGGTATCCACATTTGCATGGTCCGACTGGACGAAGCATAACATCGTGCTTACACATCATTCTGTTGGTGTGAATACACGAGGCAAAACTACACTATTTGCTCGTTTTGGACATATGGATATATGTATTAGTTATTTATACATACATATGTATACGTATTTTTAAAAATTCCAATTTTTAATATAAGCCCCAATACCAATACACATTTGTACATACCTTTTATTTGGTTTCAGAACATAAGCAAATACTTAATGGCCTGACAGGAGAATTTCGAGCGGGTGAGCTGAGTGCAGTCGTAGGTCCCTCTGGCGCCGGAAAGAGTACGCTGCTCAATATACTATCCTCATATAAGTATGCAATACATAATTTAATCAGAGTGTTTATACTTTTTTTTGTTGCTCATTTGCAGGCTTTACGGCTTCTCTGGTGATATAAAAATCAATGGAAATTTGCGTGATGTAAAAACATTCAAGCCTAATGTCGCCTTCCTATCCCAAGACACCACTCTGCAGCCATTCCTGACGGTCAAGGAGGCAATGCATTTTGCAGCGAATTTGAAACTTGGACCAAAGGTTACGAGGACGGAGAAACAAGAACAAGTAGAAAATATAAAAATGTATTTATTTAATTTCATAATCGATTAGTATTTCATTAATTGTTACCTAGGTGCGAAAAATACTGAAAGACATGGGTTTACTTGAGTCTCTATGCACTAGAACGGGTGATCTATCTGGCGGTCAAAAGAAGCGTTTAGCGATTTCTTTAGAACTGGTAAATAATCCTCCGGTTTTAATACTAGATGAGCCAACCAGGTGCGTAAAGAAATTTTAAGTTACCACATATCGCTCATTTACTTCAATAGTGCCACAACTCAAAAAAGCGAAACTCGAGAAAAGCGGCTTTAAAGTTTTGAATTTACACATCGTCAATATAATTAACTAATTCACAACGGCCCTAACGAACAATTTTTTGTAATATTTTTTGCTTCTCCTGTAAAATAAAAAATTTTTTGGTTGTCGCCTTTGTGAATTAAGATAACGATAGTAAACCCATAGTAAAAATGAATACATATTTTGCTCTAATGAGATACTGGTAATCGATACCGCTTTGTAATTTTGACACAACATAGAATAAGAGCTAACGGTAATTTCTGCAGACTTAGCTCAATATTTGTATTTTTTTGATCATGACACTGTTGGAAGTAAATGAGCGATAGAATAAAACATTTCACACTGCGAATATTGTATGTAAGTCTTATTGTGATAATAGATACATACATATGTATGTAGTACACACGATTGAGAGAATACAAAGGTTGCGCCGATCTCGGACCGCTATTCCTCTCTTAACGAATTTAACAGAATCGTGGTTTGCATGACGTCACACTTGTGCAACTTGTTTACGTTTTCCTTGCAACATTTTTTCTTCTTCTTCCATTCTTGCTCACGTTTTGGCATTTCTCTCTCGCAATTGCACCAGTGTGACGTCACACAAAAGTTATTCTCAAAAATCCTCTCTGATCGGCGCAATCTTGTATTCTATCATTCTTGTGTAGTACATATGTTGTTAAAGTATTTGATATTCTCTCTGCAATGGTTCTCTTAACAAGAAAAGAAGTACGAAAATTTTACATAAACAGCCCCTTGAATATCTTTCTTTCTGAAATTTCCCAAACTAACCCTTAGTTTTTTCTAGTACACTAGGACATAATAAGAAATAGTATGAAATAACAGGAAGTCGTTCCCGTCAGAAGTTACAAGATTTTGCATTTTTTGTTCATGAAAAGTGTCAAACGATAGGCAGGGTTGCATTTGTAAACAAACACAGAACGCGGTGCGATCAAATATGGAAGTAGACAACGAAATATTTGAATATGTACGCATTTATTCTTAATTGTATAGTTTCTAATAATTATTTACGTATTTTCAGCCAAATCAGTGTTCTACCAATGACATGTAAACAAACCGTCTGACGTTTGTGCAGGAAATAGCGCTGTTTGCGTTCCCGTACACTTCTGTAACTGTTCCCCTTTTACACTCACTTGAGAGAGTAACATTGTAGTTTGACAGTTCCACAGGATTTTGCACGAAGAATACTGGAACAAACTACCTGTGTGAGCTTTTCATCTATTGTGTTATCAATGCATCTAACCATCTGCGGGAACTGTGCACCATGATCAGATTAGCGCCGCGCTTTGCGAATAGCGGCAAAACTTGCAAAATGAAATATAACTTTAAAGAAATACGTATGACATCTTTTCGGGAATACTACAATACTAAATAGGAATAAGTTTCAAACTTTATTAACTCTGTAAATGAGCTCCTATCGCATTGTTAAAAAAGATCGCTAGAGGTTACAAGTTACTGCTTTTACTTTGAAGTTAAATGTTGGACAAGTTTTTGAGGAAGTCCAAAAAACTTGTTGTCATAGGTTTGGTATTACCTAAACGAAGGTATAAAAAAAACTTGAATATTTACTCACCGTACCATTATGAAAATAAAATGACGGAAGTTATGAACAAAACTAAGTAAATCAAACCCTCAAATGCCAATCAATAAAAAAACGCATTTCTTATCCTATCAATTTTTCCCCCAATTAAAGAATGTATAGAGTGATCCGTTCGAACCTTGTTTTTATACCTTTCATGAGCATGAAATGGTATTATAACTTTGGTCCGATGTTTGTAAGTACCAGAACAAAAAGAGATAGGCCCATTAAAATGTATACTTATATGATCAGAACGTCGAGCTGAGTTGATTTATCCATGTCCGTCTGTCCGTCTGTCTGTCTGTNGATCAAATTTGGTAGGTGGGTGTATTTTTATAATGTATTAATCATTTGTCGGAACCGGAAGAATCGGACCACTATAACATATAGCTCCCATACAACTGATTGTTCAGATAGGAGATTTTTCGTTATAACTTCTCCATTTATGCAGCATTTACGAGCATGAAATTTTGCAGCACTGGCACCCATTATCAACAGAATGCTTACAGTGAAAATTACAAAGATCGGGTCACTATAACCTATAACTCAGATATAAAATTTTTCGTTATAACTCCTCCATTTATATAGCTGGGAATAGGAAATTCCGCACTGTTTTCAATAATTATCAACAGAAAACTTACAGTGAAAATTAAAAAGATCGCATAACTATAACCTATAGCTCCCATACAACTGATTTCGAAATTTCGCGCTGTTTTCACTCATTATCAGCAGAAAGCAGCATTACAGTGAAAATAACGAAGATCGGGTCACTATAACCTGCAGCCCCCATACAACTGATTGTTCAGATATGAGGTCTTTTATCA
>NW_016157355.1:339194-345067 GCF_001687245.7 Rhagoletis zephyria | reverse complement strand
GTGAGGCAGTGCTAAACGCACGTAGTTTTTTTGTAGTTTGACTTTTTTTTCTCCAACTTTTGCTCAGTGGTCCGATATGTCGGCATGGGAATTGGGGAAAAACTTTGTCCGCTAAGTGGGGTTTAGTTTAAATAGGGTTTTCTTCTAGTTTTTTTCAGTCGAATATTTTTATTTATTCTTTTTTCACCTCGTGTTCAAAAAAAAAAAGTGATAATTAAATTTTTCTTTAGGGCCCCAGCTCACTCCATAGGTCTGCGCTGGTGCTCCAGAGCGCCTACGTATCGCGATGGAGTGGGCTGGGACTCCAACCACGACTGACTATCGGGGTCTCAGTCACCCCACATGTCTCAGGGGGGCATGCGTGACTGCCCTTTGCTGCATTGCGGTGGGGTGCACTGAGACCGAAAGATAGCTCAGCAAAATTGTACGCGAAGGCCAGTACACCCTTCAAGTCTGGAGGGGTATTATTTAAGACGCCGGCTTTTCATTGCGGTTGTGTGTGCTGGACCAAACAGCGATTTTTTTTTGTTTGTGTTGTACCATATACTTTTTCGTAGACTTGTGCCTTCTTAATGTTAGAGGGCCAGCATTCCCATTGACTTTTGAAAAATACATATTTAAAAACAGATATTTTCCATATATATAAAAATTAAATCCCCAATGAACTTTTAATCCACGTATATGACCACGTATATTTAACTAACAAACTTATACGCTTATGCACTTACTAACTATATATTCTGATTGATTTTTTTTTGCTTTTCGCGCGTACATTTATATTCAGTACGCGGACTGAATAATTATTGACATTTTCGATTTTTTTTATTGTCGCGAACGGGTACGGCAGTATCGCGCAAATTAGCTAAATCTCTTTATTTTTTTTTTATTTGAAGACTTTCTCGGACGTTTAATTAGGCTTTAGCTGACAAAGCAGGCCACACTTAGCATTTTTTCGAATTTTCAATTTTGGTTGAGCTCTGGGGGAGCCAAGCTTTACGCACGTAGGTAGACTTTTAATTTAGAATTTGCCTTGGTCTCAGGCGCGAAATTTCCTGATTTATCAATTGCCTTTGACTCGTCTTATGTAACAGCAGCTTATGCAAACGCGCAGTGCGTCAGTCNCGGCGTTAAGTCAAGGGGGCCGGGAGGAATCCCAGTCCCGCTATGGCAGCAAATAACCCCCCAGTGATGCATTCACCTGTTTCTGACCACACGGAAGGAGTTCCGCCTCCAATTCCATTGGCCAATCCCGCTCCGGGACTTAAGGTTGATAGCCGACAAAACTCCAACTTACTTGACACCTCACAACCTGGGACTTCGGCCCATAATGTTTCCGCTACCTCCATGACTCTGCTTTCGGGAAGACAGGAAAATGATAGATCCTTGCCAGGGAATACCGGCTTTAGTGAAGGTATTGCAGAAGATAGGAGTAGACGTTCTAATGGCGGAGCGCCCGCAGGAGATTCGTGGGTAGGAGTGCTTCATCAGCTCTTACGTACTTCGCAAGAAGAAATGAGAGCTGAAATGAGAACAATGCGGGAAAATATGAACGCATTAAGTGCAGTGGTAACTGCATCTCAAACTGCACCCAGTGGCCCTAGGGACTTTGCTTCTATCGGACGCAATTCGACGCAAGCCACTTTGAATAACCGACCAAATTTCACCACTAATATTGTCATGAAGCCACAGGATTGGAAGGTATCCTATGACGGCACCGGTAGCGTATCAGATTTTCTCTTTAAGCTAAACACGTTGTATGAGCGCACACAATGTACAGATGAGCTGTTGATGGCAAGTTTCCACCTATTTTTGTCAGGGCGAGCAGAGGAATGGTATTGGTTGTTCACTAAGCAGAATCCAGATGTGACTTATCCCTTCTTATGCTACTCTATCAAGCGGGAATTCGGCACCTTAAAAAGTGACCATGAGATCATGATGGAGATCTCAATGCGTCGTCAGAAGGCTAATGAATCGTATGATATGTTTCATACAGATATATTAGCCTTGACCGCTAGACTAAGGGAGCCGATGTCTGAGAACCTGTTGATGGACATATTGAAGAGGAACGTTAACAGCAGCCTGAAGTGGATGCTTTTCAATGCTGGTGCGCAGACCCTACATGACCTACGTGACGTTGCTAGGAATGGCGAACAGTTCCTGAAGAAAACCAGGAGTTTGGTACCGAACTATTCAGGACGGCATGTCAACGAAACCATGGCTATTACACCGGATGAATGGACAGGAGGAATGAATGGAGAAGTGAATCCACAGGTGGAAGCGCTGAATTTCCAGAGGGCTAGGAAACCGGACTACTCAGGAATACAGTGTTGGAACTGTGAAAAGATGGGACACTCTTACATCTATTGCGAGGAAGCGATTCGAAACGTGTTCTGCTTCAAGTGTGGACAGAAGAGGGTGGTTACTCCAAGATGCCCCAGAGATTATCGGAGACAGGGAAACCGGAACCCGAGCGAGAAGGTAATCGGGGATCGGCACCCTAGCCCCCGAAGCAGGGAGTACAGGAGCAACCGCCTCTTATGATAAACCAAAAAGTAGCGCAATCCCAGGCAGAACCGTTCATTTGCATGGAGATGTCAGTACTTCGGAGAGTAGTACCAGTCCCTCGGGAGCTTCGCCTAGGGTCATCATAACTTTCCCAGATAGTTCCGATAGTTCTGATTCCGAGTGTATGTTTTCTTCTACAGCCAATCCTCTGCAGGTTCGAATTCTTAGGCATGTCGCATGCCAGACTCAATTCCCAGTTAGTTTAGAGCAAAGAGAGCAGGATTATGTACGGATAAGGGCGGATATTTTCGAAGAAGAACCAAAACTCGTAGTTTCAGAAAATATTCTACAGTGTAGGAAAAGATATTCTAGCCGAGTAAATATGCGTAAACTTTTGCAAAGCACTAAAATTCTGATAACACCAGATGAGGGACCGCTAGCAAAGATTAAAATTTACGATAGTTTCTTAGTGGGTTCCTAAAGAGAAACAATTTAAAATATCATTCTTTGCGCGCGTTTGTCTACACGGCTGGTGGAAATCAGCAGAAAATACTCGCCTCGATATTTTTACCGGCCACTTTTAAAAACATTACGAGGACTATTCGCTTTTATCTTGTACCGTCATTAATCCATGAAGCATACCTGGGAGTTTATTTCTGGAAGGCATTTGCGTTAGCACCCGATGTATTTCCAACCGTTTCTTGTTTAGATTTTCCAAATGAGGATGAGCCAAACTTCCATCAGCTCACACCAGATCAGAAGATAGCGTTGCAAAAGGTTGTTCAGGATTTTCCCTCGTTCGAAACGCTAGGACTAGGTCAAACCAGTTTAGTGACTTACCATATAGACACGGCTGATGCAGTGCCAATTAAAAGCAAGCACTTTCCTCTTTCACCACCCAGGCAGGCGGAAGCCTATAGCAAAATTGAAAGGCTATTTAAGATGGGAGTGATTGAGGAATCGAATTCACCGTGGTGTAGTCCAGTGGTACTGGTTCGGAAACCACGCAAGGTCAGGCTGTGCATTGACTCCAGGAAGGTGAACGCGGTCACAAAGAAGGACTCGTATCCGTTGCCCCATATTAATGGGTTGTTGAGCGGGTTAAATGACACATACTTGATAAGTGGTATTGATTTGAAGGATGCTTTCCTTCAAATCAAATTAACGGAATCGTCTAAGGAAAAGACGGCATTTGCGGTTCCAAATAAGCCATTGTACCACTTTAAAGTAATGTGCTTTGGCCCGTACAACGGTCCACAAACAATGAGTCCGCTGATGGATAAGGCTATCCCTTCACTATTGCGGGAGAACGTCTTTGTCTACCTGGACGCTGCCGGCACCATTACGGCAAGGTCACAACACCGGTGAAGTGACCCCGGAAAGCAACAACATCGGTCGAAACAACAACAGCGCGCAACAACAGCAACAACAGCAGCAACACCAACAACAACAACAACAACAGCAGGCCCCCACCAAGGCCTGCTGCAACTCAAGGGTAAGTCCTTCGAAAAAAGAAAAAGATCTTTGTATAAATAAAATTTTTTTTGAGAGGAAATTAAAAGTAAGAAATAATAACTAAAAATAAAAGTTAATAAGGAATCATAATTATAAATGGTGTAAAATCTACAAAAAAATAAAATAAATTGGTTTATGTACATATACACACCAAGGATGCATTGTAACGTTAGTCTTAGCGTTTACCAAAACTAAAGCAATCGTTTCTGTTGAAACGATTCAGTTTTTTTATCGTTTAGGTAATTATCAGAATAATTCTATATTGGCTTTTAATGAAAAGAAATTCAATCGTCAATGCTGAATTTGTAGCATGCATTTAGGTGTTAGGCATTAACAGTGAGCTGGCAATGGCATACAACAACAACTTTTGGTGATTTAATTCGTTTCACAGTTAACGATTGAGTTTTGTTTCGTAAATTTAGCTCTGAAACATAACAAAATTATTTTGAATGAGTAGTTTTGCGCATCAACAAAACAAAATCGAATCAAATAGTTGTTGAGCATCTCCGATACACACACATACAAATATATGTATACAGGTAGGTAGGCTAGGTACCTACCTAATAGGTACATATACAGGGACTAACTACTTATGCTANTTTTTTTCTCCAACTTTTGTTCAGTGGTCCGATATGTCGGCATGGGAATTGGGGAAAAACTTTGTCCGCTAAGTGGGGTTTAGTTTAAATAGGGTTTTCTTTTAGTTTTTTTCAGTCGAATATTTTTATTTCTTTTTTTTCACCTCGTGTTTAAAAAAAAAAGTGGTAATTAAATTTTTCTTTAGGGCCCCAGCTCACTCCATAGGTCTGCGCTGGTGCTCCAGAGCGCCTACGTATCGCGATGGAGTGGGCTGGGACTCCAACCACGACTGACTATCGGGGTCTCAGTCACCCCACATGTCTCAGGGGGCATGCGTGACTGCCCTTTGCTGCATTGCGGTGGGGTGCACTGAAGCCGAAAGATATCTCAGCAAAATTGTACGCGAAGGCCAGTACACCCTTCAAGTCTGGAGGGGTATTATTTAAGACGCCGGCTTTTCATTTCGGTTGTGTGTGCTGGACCAAACAGCGATTTTTGTTTTGTTTGTGTTGTACCATATACTTTTTCGTAGACTTGTGCCTTCTTAATGTTAGGGGGTCAGCATTCCCATTGACTTTTGAAAAATACATATTTAAAAACAGATATTTTCCATAATATAAAAATTAAATCCCCAATGAACTTTTAATCCACGTATGACCACGTATATTTAACTAACACACTTATACGCTTATGCACTTACTAACTATATATTCTGATTGATTTTTTTTTGCTTTTCGCGCGTACATTTATATTCAGTACGCGGACTGAATAATTATCGACATTTTCGATTTTTTTTATTTTCGCGAACGGGTACGGCAGTATCGCGCCAATTAGCTAAATCTCTTTATTTTTTTATTTGAAGACTTTCTCGGACGTTTAATTAGGCTTTAGCTTACAAAGCAGGCCACACTTAGCATTTTTTTCGAATTTTCAATTTTGTCTGAGCTCTGGGGGAGCCAAGCTTTACGCACGTAGGTAGACTTTTAATTTAGAATTTGCCTTGATCTCAGGCGCAAAATTTCCTGATTTATCAATTGCCTTTGACTCGTCTTATGGAACAGCAGCTTATGCAAACGGGCAGTGCGTTAGTTAGAGGTAGCGGCGTTAAGTCAAGGGGGCCGGGAGGAATCCCAGTCCCGCTATGGCAGCAAATAACCCCCCAGTGATGCATTCACCTGTTTCTGACCACACGGAAGGAGTTCCGCCTCCAATTCCAATGGCCAATCCCGCTCCGGGACTTAAGGTTGATAGCCGACAAAACTCCAACTTACTTG